>NC_081557.1:123872791-124147599 GCF_022355385.1 Mustela nigripes | reverse complement strand
TTGGTCCAGTTTGACGTTTTGGAACGTTTGACAGCGACAGGATATTCAGCTTCTAGTGATAGTCACAGGTTTCCTTGTCTCATCCTAGTCTTTCCTTAGCTTGTAGAAGGTGACTACTTTGGCTTAGGACTGCACTTATTCATTCAGTAAATTGCTAATTGAGCATTTAAGTCTCAGGCCTTTCTGAATTTTACTGTCTAGGGATTTCACTCTTATTTAATGAGTATCATGTGCTGTGTTGAGATTAGGAAACAACAGATCTAAAAGGTGTCAAGGAGATGGTATGTTGAGTTCCTGGGTGAGGTTTCCAATAGCGGATATAACCATGTTCAGTGTCTGTAACTGCACTATGTAAACTGTTTTACATATTGCTCACTACTGGAGATTTTTTTTTTCATGTCTGCATAGATTTACCAGGATAACAAAAGAAGTAAAATTTGAGGTTTAGAATGGGTCGTTTATTCACTTCTATGCTTTGGAACCATTTTTCTGACATCTTCTATGTCATGTAAATGGAACTTTTGGCAACTTGGGAGAAGTGATTTTTCTCTGTATCACTTAATGGATTATTTAAAGTGGAGACCTGTATCTCATTGTGGTTTTGTTTGTATTTCTCTGATGATTAGTTGAGTATCTTTTCATGTTTCTGTTGTGAGATAATCACGTAATGCCTGTCAGAATGGCTAGAATAAAAAAGACATGAAATAAGAAGTGTTAGGAAGGCTGTTGGAGGAAAAGGAACCCTTCTGCACTGTTGGAGAGAACGTGAATTGGGCACTATGGAAAACAGTGTTTTAATTAATTACTTTTTCAAAAAATTAAGAATAGAATTACCATATAATCCAGTTACTCCACTACTGGGTAACTTACCCAAAGAAAGCAAAAACACTAGTATGAAAAGATATATGCACCCCTGCATTCACTGCAGCATTATTTACCAGAGGCAATATGTGGAAGCAACACAAATGTCCATCAGTAGATAAATAGATAAGGAAGATGTGGTATACACACACGCACACACACTCACACACACGATGAAATATTAGTCATAAAAAAGAATGAGATCTTGCCATTTGCAACAACATGGGTGGACCTAGAAGGTATAAGACTAAGTGAAATAAATCTGATAGAGAAAGACAAATATCACATGATTTCACTCATGTGAAATTTAAGAAACAAAACAAAAAAATAAACAGACTCTTAAATACGGAGAACAAACTGGTAGTTCCTGAAGGGTAGGTGGGTAGGACAATGGGCGAAACAGATAAAGGGGATTGCGAGTAGACTTATTGTGGGGCACCTGGCTGGCTCAGTTGGTGGAAGGTGGGACTCTTTTTTTTTTCTTATTAACATATAATGTATTATTTACTTCAGGGTACAGGTCTGTGAATCATCAGTCTTACACAGTTCACAGCACTCACCATAGCACATACCCTCCCCAGTGTCCAAAACCAAGCCACCCTATCTCTCCCACCCTGACCCCCCAGTAACCTCAGCTTGTTTTCTGAGATTAAGAGTCTCTTTTGGTTTGTCTTCCTCCCCGGTCCCATCTTGTTGCATTTTTTTCCCTCCCTACCCCCCCCATAACCTCCACCCCCCCTACCTCAAATATCTCATATCAGAGAGATCATATAATAATTGTCTTTCTCTGATTGACTTATTTCGCTTTGCATAATACCCTCTAGTTCCATCCACATAGTTGCAAATGGCAAGATTTCATTTTTTGATGGCTACTTAGTATTCCATTATATATAACCCACATCTTTTTTTTTTAAGATATTTTATTTTATTTTTTAAATTTATTTACTTGACAAACAGATCACAAGTAGACAGAGAGGCAGGCAGAGAGAGAGAGAGAGAGAGAGAGAGAGAGCGCGCAGAGAGCCTGATTCAGGGCTCGATCAGGACCCTGGGATCATGACCTGAGGCAAAGGCAGAGGCTTTAACCCACTGAGCCTCCCAGGCACCCCACGCCACAATATCTTTATCCATTCATCTGTTGATGGACATTTAGGTTCTTTCCATAGTTTGGCTATTGTGGACATTGCTGCTATAAACATTCAGGTGCACATGTGCCTTCGGATCCCTACATTTGTATCTTAAGGTAAATACTCAGTAGTGTGATTGCTGGGTCATAGGGTAGCTCTATTTTTAACTTTTTGAGGAACCTCCATACTGTTTCCTAGAGTGGCTACACAAGCTTGCATTTGGAAGGTGTGACTCTTGATCTTGGGGTTGTGGGTTTGAGCCCCACGTTAGGTGTAGAGATTACTTAAAAATAAAAATTAGGGGTGGCTGGGTAGCTCAGTTGGTTAAGTGACTGCCTTCAGCTCAGGTCATGATCCTGGAGTCCCAGGATCGAGTACCACATCGGGCTCCTAGCTCCATGGGGAGTCTGCTTCTCCCTCTGACCTTCTCCCCCTCCTGCTTTCTCTCTCTCTCAAATAAATAAGTAAAATCTTAAAAAAAATTAAAATAAAAAAAAAAGAGAAGACTTATTGTGAGGACTGAGAAATGTATAGAATTGCTGAATCATTATACTGTACACCTGAAATTAATATAACACTGTATGTTATTTATACTTTAATAAAATAAGTTATCAAAGTAAATTTACATTCAAAATAAATAAACTGGAAACTAATATTTACATATTCTTGGAATATAAGTATTTCTAAGAAAAAAGTCATTTGAATAAAGAATTTTTACTCAGAGGAGAGCCTGAGTGGCTCAGCTAATGGTGCATGCAACTCTGGATCTCAGGGTTGTGAGTTCGAGCGCCATGTTGCATATAAGAATTACTTAAAAATCTTCATTATTATTTCTGATGATTTATTTATGTATTTGACAGAGAGAGAGAGAAAGAGAGAGAGCACAAGCGGGGGAGGAGCAAAGGAAAAGGGAAAAGCAGGTTCATCACTGAGCAGGGAGCCCCATATGGGGCTTGATCCCAGGACTCTCACCCAAGGGGAGCTGCTTAACTGACTGAGACACCCAGGTGCCCCTTAAAAATAAAATATTTTAAAAAAAGGATTTTTTACTCAGGTATAGATTATATAGCATCATAGAATTATAGATCAAGTTGACCCCTATTACAGGTAAGGAAATAAAGCCCAGACCTGCCCAAAGTCTAGGCTAGTTAAAGGAGAGGCTGAAGTTAAAACCCTGATCCCATGCCCTTTGGCTACTGTACTCTACTGTTGTGCACATCTTGTAAGTCATAATACATTTTATTTTATTTTATTTAAGATTTTATTTATTTATTTGACAGAGAGAGAACACAAACAGGCGGAGAGGCAGGCAGAGAGAGAGGGGGAAGTAGGCTCCCTGTTGAGCAGAGAGCCCAATGCGGGGCTTGATCCCAGAACCCTGAGATCATGACCTGAGCCGAAGGCAGAGGCTTAACCGACTGAGCCACCCAGGCGCCCCCATAATACATTTTAGAAACAAAAACTGAATTCCCAAGATTTTTTTTTTTAAAGATTTTATCTATTTATTTGAGAGAGATTTATTGAGAGAGATCACAAGCAGGCAGAGAGGCAGGCAGAGAGAGAGGAGGAAGCAGGCTCCCCGTTGAGAAGAGAGCCAGACACGGGGCTCGATCCGAGGACACGGAGTTCATGACCTGAGCCACCCAGGCGCCCCCATAATACATTTTAGAAACAAAAACTGAATTCCCAAGATTTTTAATTACAGTAATTGAGTCATGTTACTTACATTTGAGAAATAGATGATTAATATCAAGGGTATATAAGTGATATATTTTGCTATTAGATTTTAATTTTTAGCCTTTGTAGAAGATGCTCAGATCCTGGTATAATGTGGGTATTTTTGTTTTCTATGTAGAATATCTAAAAAATGACCACACCAAACAAGACACCTCCTGGTGCTGACCCTAAGCAGTTGGAAAGGACTGGAACAGTGCGGGAAATTGGGTCACAAGCTGTTTGGTCACTCTCATCTTGCAAACCAGGTAAATCAAAACAAAACAAAAAAAGTTGTTTGTAATAACAACTTATAGTTTCCTCATATGCTGGATGCTAGACTTTAATATTCTTTTTTGTTTAGATGCTTTAATTCTAAGGTAAATTTAATTGAGTTTTTATTTGTTATATATCTGTTCCCATTTGCTTTACTAATATCCACTTCAATTTAACTGCATATTTCATAAGGTTTCTTCTTACCCTGTTCTATCTCTGCAATGATTTAGTTATTTGGTGAGCATTTTTTGTTGGCTCTTTCTCTAGATGAGATAAGTGGGTGATACACTTTTTGAGTGATTGTGTATTCCTAAATATTTTTTAAAAATCTTGGTTAGTATAGAATTTTGGGGTGTCAGTCCTTTTCTCAAAAATTTGTGGATACTATTTCACCATTTCCTTTTTGTTACGAATAAAAAGGCCTAAGCTTGTCTCTCTTTTTTTCTAGGTGATTTGTTCTTTCTTTCTGGAAAGCATTTAAACTTTTTCTGTTCTTTTTTTTTTTTTAAATCTTCATGCATCTGGATTTTTTTTTTTTTAAAAGATTTTATTTATTTGACAGGCAGATCAGAAGCAGGCAGAGAGGCAGGCAGAGAGAGGGAGGAGGAAGCAGGCTCCCCACTGAGCAGAGAGCCTGATGCGGGGCTCGATCCCAGGAGCCTGGAATCATGACCTGAGCTGAAAGTAGAGGCTTTAACCCACTAAGCCACCCAAGCGTCCCTAAACTTTTTCTGTTCTTAGAGTTTAAGACTCTTGCCAGGATATGCCAAGATATTTGTGTATCTTTTTCATCTGTCTGACTTTTAATTTGATGGGCACTTTCAATTTGTAGACTAAAGCTCATAGAAAGTTTTCTAGCTTGAGGAACTTTATAATGTTATTGGTTTAATAGTCACTTTTCCTTTGGAAATTTGTTATTTATACGTTAAGACTCCTATAGCAGTATTCCCAACCAGACCTCTTTTTTCCTCTTAAGATTTCTTTCTCTTTCTTTTTATAAGTAATTTTTGAGGTATAATTTATGTTCAATAAAAGTTATCCTTTTAAGGTGTATAGTTGTATGAATTCTAACGAACACATACCATCACAATCAAATATAGAATATTTCCATTATCCAAAGAAATTCCCTCATGCCCCTTTCTGGTCAGTCTTCTGCCCCCTTACCAGCTCCCGACAACCTTTGATCTGTTTTATATCCTTTTAGTTATGTCTTTCCCTGTACATAGCTTTTCAGGTCTGGCTCTTTCACTTAGTATTTGTGATTTTTTTCCATGCTGTTACATGTATAAATAGTTTATTCCTTTTTATTGATAATTACTATTCCACTGTATGGATGTACTGTAGTTTATTTACTCACCAGTTAATGGACATTAGGTTTGTGGTAACCGCCTTCCAGGATGGTCCTGGTGATCCTTATCTCCTGATATTTGTGCCCTTCTGTTGACCTCTGCTGCACTGTCAGGATTGATCTCTGGAACTAGTAGGATATGCAGAAGTGATATTGTGTGATTTCTGAGATTAGATTGATCAAATACATTGTGACTGTGCCGTGTTCTCATTTGGATCACTCCTTCGGGAAAGCCAGCTGCCATTTTGTGAGGAAATAGTGGACCCTGTGGAGATGTTTGTGTGACAAGGAGCTCTGGCCTCCTGACAATAGCCTCTGAGGAACTGAGGCCTCTTGTCAGTAGCATATGAACAAGCCATCTTAGAATGGATCCTTTAGCCCCTGTCAAGATTTCAGATTAATTCCTTCAGATAACTTGACTGCAAATTCCTAAACATCCTGGAGCCAAAGTGCTCAATCAAGTTTCTCCCAAATTTCTATCTCATAGAAGTTGTGAAATAATGCATGTTTGGTGTTTTAAACTGCTGAGTTTTGGGGTAATTGTAATGCAGCAATGGTTAACCAAGATTGCTTCCCATACTAGGTGATTATGGATAGAGCTGCTGTAAGCATTCATGTACATATTTTTGTGTGGATATATGTTTTCTTTTTTTGGGTAAATACTTAGGAGTAAAATTCTGTAGGAGTAGAATTTGTTTTTATTTCTTCATTCCCAGTCTATACCTTTTATTTCCTTTTCCTGTCTTACTGTGTTAGGTAAGACTTCCAATATGATACTGCAGGGGAATGGTGAAAAGGGACATCCTTCTAATTCCTGATCTCAGAGGGAAGGCTCTTAGGTTCTCACCATTAAGTATGGTGTTAGCTGTTGGTTTTTTCATTTGTATATAAAGTTGAGGAGGTTCCTTTCTATTCTTAGTTTTCTGGTAGATATCATGTTGAATGGATGTTGGATGTTGTCAAATGCTATCTCTATTGATATGATCTTTTTTTTTTCTTCTTTAGCCTGTTGATATGATGGATTACATTAATTAATTTTGGAATGTTGAACTAGCTTTGCATGCCTGGAATAAATCCTACTTAGTTGTGATATAAAATTCTTTTTATACATGGTTTTTATTTGCTAGTATTTCTTGAGGATTTTGTTTTTTTTTTTTTTAAAGATTTTATTTATTTATTTGACAGAGAGAGATCACAAGTAGGCAGAGAGAGAGAGAGGAGGAAGCAGGCTCCCTGCTGAGCAGAGAGCCTGATGCGGGACTCGATCCCAGGACCCTGAGATCATGACCTGAGCCGAAGGCAGCGGCTTAACCCACTGAGCCACCCAGGCACCCATCTTGAGGATTTTGTATTTGTGTTCATGAGAGATACTGTTCTTTCAGTATCTTCTGTTTTTTTGTAGTGTCTTTGTTTGGTTTTGGTATTAGGTAATGCTGCCCTCATGGAACGAGTTAGCAAATATTTTCTCTGCTTCTGTTTTCTGGAAGAGACTGTAGAGAATTTGTATTATTTCTTTGTTACATAATTGATAGACGTCTATTGAAACCACCTAGCCCTGGTGATTTCTTTTGGAAGGTTATTAATTTTTTATTCAATTTCTGTATTATATGTAGGATTATTCAGATTATCTATTTCTCCTTGTCTGAATTTTGTTGTATTGTGTCTTTCAGGGAATTGATCCATTTTATTGAAGATATTAAATTTGTGGGCATAGAATTGTTTATAATACTCTTTTATTTTCCTTTCAGTTATCCATGAGATTAATAGGGATGGCCCCTCTTTTGTTTCTGATATCAGTAATTTGTGTCTTCTATCTTTTTTTCTTGGTGAACCATGCTAGAGGTATATTAATTTTGTTGACCTTTCAAAAAATAGCTTGTGGTAACTTCTCTTTTAATTCACCTGTTTTCAGTTTCATTCATTTCTGTTCCGATTATCATTATTTCTTCTCCTTATTTTGGGTTTAATTTACTCTTCTTTTCCTTGTTTTTAAGGTGAAAACTTAGATTACTGACTCTAACTGATTCTAAGTTTCTCTTCTTGTCTAACATACATACTCCATATTATAAATTTCTCTGTAAGCACTGTTCTCACTGATTCTACCGTTTTTGGTAATTTTTATTTTTTTAATCAGTTTCAAATATTTTACAGTTTCTTTTGATACTTCTTCCTTGATTCATCTGTAAATGTCAATTTGATCAAGCTAGTTGATGGTGCTATTCAGTTCAACTAATTTACTAATTTTCTATCTGGGATAAAGGCTAAGATTCAGAATTTAAAATTATTTAGATATCCTTGTTTTTGTTTGCCTTGGTATTTTTGCATTTCCTTAGAGACTCATTAAAGGGAGTCTAAGTTTATAGTTCTTTTTTTTTTTTTTAAGATTTTATTTATTTATTTGATATACACAGAATTCACAAGTAGGCAGAGAGGCAGGCAGAAGTGGGGGGGAAGCAGGTTCCTGCTGAGCAGAGAGCTGGATGTGGGGCTCGATCCCTAGACCCTGAGATCATGACCTGAGCGGAAGGCAGAGGCTTAACTCACTGAGCCGCCCAGGCACCCCAGTGCTTTGAATTGTAATCTCATGGTATTAATATAGGAGCCCTATTGATACAGTGGTAAGTTGTAGGGGTAACAGAAGTATTCTATAATCCTGTGACTAGATCTTAGTCTTTTAGTGGGTGTATATCCATGGCTGTGACCTTTACAGGTGCTTTTCACTCCTCCGCCCCCCAACTTATGTGGGAGACAGGAAAGCTAGAGGAGTCTGAAGTTGAGTGTTTTTCTTTCCCCATGTCAGTTAGGCTCTAGTACAACCCATGTTAGTTATACTCTAAAACAGTTTTCGTAGAAGTCAGGTCTTTGTTGAAGAGAGCACAATGCTCTGAGTGTATTTCACAGTGATTACTTTCCCCCTCCCTCTGCAGGAAGCACTGGAGAATTTTCTTTCGTCTTTATCCTGAAGGGAACCTGGTGGGGCTCCTAGGTAAAATTCAGGAAAAGGTAGATCTCTTCCTAAGGCTGGGCTTTTAGGAGTTTTTCTCTCTCAACATCATCCATACTCAGTCTCCAGCCATTAGTCAGTTAGCAGTTACTCTAATAAAGTTTTCAAACCAGTTGCTGATTCTAGCAGCAGTTGCTGCTTCTGGTAAGCTGTGATTCTCTGTATTCACCTGTTTCTTCAGTTTCCTGTGTGGTGGTGGTTTGCCCTGTGACCTCAGTTCTCTGTTGGACTTAAGAAGTATGACTGGTTTTCAGTTAATTCAGCTTTGTTGCTGTTGTTATGAGGATGAGTGACATTTTCTAAGCCCTTTGCATGTCAGACTGGAAGCTGGAAGTTTTTCCTTTCCTTTTAAACTATATATATCTTTATATTTGAAGTGAGTTTCTTATAGACAGCATTGGGTCTTGGTTTCTAATTTAATCCAATATTCTTTATCTTTTCATTGGGAATGTTTAGATCATTTATTGATATCATTAGATTTGAAACTACTGTCTTGAAATTTGTTTTCTTTTTTCTTGTTTTTTTTTTTTTTTTCTTTCTTTTTCTATCTGTTTTTGGATATATTCAGTATGTTTTATCTCCACTGTTGACTTACTGGTTATACATCATTTTTTTTTTTTAAAGATTTTATTTATTTATTTGACAGACAGAGATCACAAGTAGGCAGAGAGGCAGACAGAGAGAGAGGAGGAAGCAGGCTCCCCACTGAGCAGAGAGCCCAATATAGGGCTTGATCCCAGGACCCTGGGATCATGGCCTGAGCCGAAAGCAGTGGCTTTAACCCACTGAGCTCCCCGGGCACCCCAGTTATACATCATTTTTGAAATTTTTGAGTGGTTTCCCTAAGGTTTACAATATATATCTTTAATTATCACAGTTTACCTTCAAGTAGTAGTATACCACCATAGATAATGGTGTATGAATCCTTCAGCAGTGTACTTCCAGTTTCTCTCCTCAGTCTTTTATGCCATTTGTGTTATACATTTTATTTTTAGATATTTTAAGCTTCAGGATATATTATTGCTATTTTTGTTTTAAATGGTAAATTATCGTTTAGAGCAATTAAAAATTAAAAAAATTTTTATGTTTACATTAATTTTTTTAAATTTTTGGAACTTAATTTCTTTGAATAAATCAAATTCTATCTGGTATCATAGTCCTCCTACCTGAAGAACTTTCTCTTTTTTTTTTTTTTTTAAGTCTTTTAAAAAAATATTTATTTGTCAGAGAGTAGAGAGAGAGCAGAGCAGGGAGAACGGCAGGCAGAGAGAAAACCAGGTTCCCTGCGGAATAAGAACCCTGATGCGGGACTTGATCCTAGGACCCCGGGATCATGACCTGAGCTGAAGGCAGACTTTTTTTTTTTAAAGATTTTATTTATTTATTTGACAGAGAGAGAGAGACAGCAGAAGAGGGAACACAAGCAGGGGGAGTGGGGGAGGGAGAAGCAGGCTTCCCACTGAGCAGAGAGCCTGATGTGGGGCTCGATCCCAGGACCCTGGGATCAGGACCTGAGCAGAAGGCAGACACTTAATGATGAGCCACCCAAGCGCCCCTGAAGGCAGACGTTTAACCACCTGAGTCTCCCAGGCATTCCCTGAAGAACTTTAACAGTTTTTTGTATTGCAGGTCTGCTAGGATTGTTTGTTTGAAGAATTTTTCATTTTGCTTTTATTACTGTGGTATATTTTCTCTGAATGGGATTCTAGCTTGGCAGATTTTTCATTTTTTTTTTTAAATAGGATAATGCCTTTATATTTTTTAAAAAAGATTTTATTTATTTATTTGACAGAGAGAGATCACAAGTAGACGGAGAGGCAGGCAGAGAGAGAAAGAGGAGGAAGCAGGCTCCTTGCTAAGAAGAGAGCCTGATGTGGGGCTCGATCCCAGGACCCTGAGATCATGACCTGCACCGAAGGCAGAGGCTTAACCCACTGAGCCACCCAGGTGCCCCTGGATTTTTCATTTTTTACTTTAAAGATGTCATTCCATTATTTCCTGGCTTGCATGGTTTTGTTTTTTTTTTTTTTAAGAGAAATCTGCTCTAGTCAATGTAGCTTTTGTTCCTAGCTGCCTTTAAGATTTTATCTTTGATTTTCAGTAGAATAAGTATGATGTGTCGGAGTAAGTACGTGGGTATTTAATATGGCTTGAGATTCACTGAGATTCTTGGATATTCTGGTCTGATGTTTTGCTTTATTTAATGAAAATTCTTGGTCATTATTTCTTCAAGTATTTCTTTTGCCCCATTCCTTCTCTGTTGTCCTTCTGAGAATTCAGTTATACATATGCTAGACCATTTGATTTTTCTAGGCCATTTTTTATTCATAGCTTTTAGATGCTTTATTTTTCCCTCATTTTGTTTTGCTGTGGATTTTTTTAAATTGATCTAGCTTCAAGTCTACAGGTTCTTTGGCTTTGTTGAGTTTCATGTCTGATATGATGTTTTTTTTAAATTTTTTTATTTTATTTATTTTTTTTTTAAAGATTTTATTTATTCATTTGACAGACAGAGATCACAAGTAGGCAGAGAAGCAGGCAGAGAGAGAGAGAAGGAAGCAAGCTCCCCGCTGAGCAGAGAGCCCGATGCGGGGCTCGATTCCAGGACCCTAGGATCATGACCTGAGCTGAAGGCAGAGGCTTTAACCCACTGAGCCACCCAGGCGCCCCTGATATGGTGGTTTTTTATTTATAGCTTTTCCATTGACTTTTTTTTTAAAGATTTTATTTATTTATTTGACACAGAGAGAGAGAGAGATTGAGATCACAAGTAGGCAGAGCAGCAGGCAGAGGGAGAGGGGGAGGCAGGCTCTCTGCTGAGCAGAGAGCCTGATGCAGGGCTCGATCCCAGGACCCTGAGGCAAAGGCAAAGGCTTTAACCCACTGAGCCACCCAGGCGCCCCTCCATTGACTCTTAAAAGAGTTTTCATCTCTGTTGAAAGAAATTCCCTATCTGTTCCAGCATATCCTCCATCGTTCACTATAGATTCTTTAACATGTCAATCATAATTTTTTATTTTTAATTTAATTTTATTTTTTCTTAAAGATTTGGTGGAGAGGCTTGTGCCAGAGGAGGTGTTTTGTTTTGTTTTGTTTTCTTTTTGTTTTAATTCTAGTGAGTTAACATACAGTGCAATGTTAGTTAGAGGTGTACAGTATAGTGATTCAACACTTCCATACCACACCGGTGCTCATCATAACAAGTACACTCCTTAATCCCCATCAGTTATTTCACCCATCCCCCCACCCCCTCCCTTCTGATAACCATCAGTTTGGCCTTTATAGTTAAGACTGTTTCTTGGTTGCCTTTCTCTTTTTTCCCCCCCTTTGCTTGTTTGTATTTTTTCTTAAATTCCACATATGAGTGAATTTATATGGTATTTGTCTTTCTCTGACTGACATGTCATTTAGCATAATACTCTGTAGCTCTATCCATGATATTGGAAATATCAAGATTTCATTTTTTATGGCTGAATGATATTCCATTGTGTGTGCGCGTGCGCACATGCACGCACACACACACAGACACCACATCTTCTTTTATTTATTTATTTATTTGAAAGAGAGAGATTGAGCGCACATGTACACAGGCAGGGGGAGCAGTGAGAGGGAGAAGCAGACTCCCCGCTGAGCGGGGAGCCCAAGATGAGACTTGATCCCTGGACTTTGGGATCATGATCTGAGCTGAAGGCAGATGCTTAACAACTGAGTCACTCAGGTGCTTCGACACCACCTTTTCTTTAGCCATTCATCAGCTGATAGACACTTGGGCTATTTCCATAATTTGGCTATTGTAGTTAATGCCGCTATAAACATTGGAGTGCATGTATCCCTTTGAATTAGTATTTTTTTCTTTGGGGAAATACTTAGTAGGGCAATTGCTGGATCAAAGGGTAGTTCTATTTTTAGCTTTTTGAGGAACCTTCATACTGTTTTCCACAGTGGCTGCATCAGTTTGCATTCCTGCCAGCAATGCAGGAGGGTTCCCCTTTTTCCACATCCTTGCCAATACCTTATTTCTTGTGTTGTTGATTTTAGTTATTTTTATAGGAGTGAGGTAATACGTCATTGTAGTTTCGATTTGTATTTCCCTGATGATCAGTGTTGTTGAACACCTTTCATGTGTCTGTTGGCTATCTATATGTGTTTGTTTTTTTGGGTGTTGAGTTTTACAAGTTCTTTACATATTTTGGATACTAACCATTTATCAGATTTGTCATTTGCAAATATCTTCTCCCATTCTGTTAGTTGCCTTTTAGTTGTGTTGAATGTCTCCTTCACTGTGCAGAAGCTTTTTATTTTGATGAAGTCCCAATAATTTACTTTTGCTTTTGTTTACCTTGCCTCAAGAGACATATCTAGAATGAAGTTGCTATGGTTGATGTCAAAGAGGTTACTGCCTGAGTTCTCCAGGCACAGGAGTTTTTTTTAATGTTTCTCCATTATTAGTTTTCAACTATCTCTGTACTCCTGTGCTTCAGAGTGTGTCTCTTTCCATGTTCTTGCCTTGTCTTCAGTAGTAGATTGCTGTGTCTTGTCACTCAGTGCAGGCTTCTCTGTTTTCCTGGTCCAGCTATTATTTTAGCCCTTGTGTGCCTGGCCTCTAAAGTAGGGCTTTCTCAGTATTTTGGTCCCCCCTACCTATGATAGCCAAACTCTGCCTTGGATCTGTGGCTAGTCTTTTGTGGGAGAGTTTTCTGCACCCCCCCATCCCCCACCTGAGGAAGGGTTGTTCCCTGCATCTACCCCAGGTATAGAGCGTTTTTTCTTTTAATCTTCTCCCAGTAGAGAAGGGTCTGTCCTGGAGTCAGTAGGTTTGATGCTCATCCTCCAGCAGCTTAAGTCCTTTGTTCTGTTGGAGAGAAGGGTTTGGGAAGAACAGTAGGTCTTTTGGCTTTTCCTGCAGTGGTGGTCAGTTCTTTTCTTCACGCATCTACCATTGAAGTATGTTTTCTGGTCTCCTCTAAATCTTTCTGTTACATAGACAGTGAAGGCCCTTGGAAAAGATTCTGAGAGTCAGTGTGCATTCCCCTTAGATTCGGGACTACCAGGGTTGCTGTCCTTTTATGCTAGCCCACACTTGGCCTTTAACAGGTTGTTTAGCAGGGTCTGCCTAATGTCTTATGTGTCTGTTTGGCCACTGTTCCTTCCTCCCATGCTCTACCACAATTGGGACAGGCTATATATCATTTTTCTCCTGAGGTTGAGAGGCGCTCCTTCTTGGGTTTTAGACTTTTTGGTTGCTGCATTTTTTTCAAGCTCTTATGTTTTCAAGAAAAATGATGAGTTTGTAGTTTATCTAGCCTCTTCTTGTTTGAATGGAAGTGATGCATTTTTTCCCAGCTTTCTACATCCTGGGCTGCTGCAGAAGTTTCTAACATTCTTTATAGTATGAAATAGTTCTATGAATTTGCTCAAATTGAATACCTACCTTTGCTTGATCTAGTAGCATAATTTAGCTGGTGCCTTATTGTATCAATAATGGGGTATAAGTCAGTGTCAGTTCATATCCCTTGATGCTATGAAGTTTGCAGAGAGCAATGTATAATTGGCTCCCTGAAGATGCCCCACAGCTCTGACAGCTTGGAGGTACAGAATAGAACAGTAGTTCTACTGCCAGGAGAGTGGTGGGATCACTACAAAATGTGTTAAGTATGAAAGTCATGCAGTTTATCAGTGTTGTGTCAAACGTTGTACTTGCATCACCTTTGGGTCCCTCAGTGAACTATCATTAGGTGATTATTTTCTACATAGAGTGAATGACTGCTCTTTATTAATGAGAAGCAGAATGAGAAGGTTGTTTAACCTTTGCTTCTCTATGGTTAGATATTTTTCATTTCTAGGCAGCAGATAATTGCTGAAGTCTGTTAACTCTTTAATAGAGTAAAAGTTATAAAAGACAGAATCCTTGCTATCAAGGAGTTCACAATTTAGTGGAGGGATTAAAACTTTAAACAAGTCATTATAATGCAGTGTAATAATTTATAACTCTTTTTTAGTGATTACTAAATGACAGGTCCTGTTCTAAGTACTTTACATGTGTATGCAGTACGTATTGTTATTGTTATCATTTTCTAAATGAGCAAACTATAGTACAGAAAGTTAAGTAATTTGGCAGTGATCACATAATTAATGGGAATGCTATGACTCAAGGCAGTCAGGTTCCACAGTGTCATATTGCTTTCCACAAAGTATGGGTTCAATATTGACCCAGAGGAAGAAGTGATTGATCCTGCTTAACAGATCAGGGAAGGCTTCATGGAGATGCTTGTTCTTCATGATGGAACAAGAAGAGGATTTCACTGAATAAAAATATAAAGGGAAGGGGGCGCCTGGGTGGCTCAGATGGTTAAGCATCTGCCTTCGGCTCAGGTCATGATCTTTAGGTCCTAGGGTCAAGCCCCATTTCGGGCTCCTGGCTCAGGAGGAGCCTGCTTCTCCTTGCCCTCTGCCTCTCCCCCTGTTTATGTTCTCTCTCTCTCTCTTTCTGTCTCAAATTAGTAAATAAGATCTTAAAAACAAACAAACAAAAAGGACATAAAGGCAAGAGGAACAGTAGGCACAAAGGTGTAGAGCTTAGACAAAACACAGCTCATTCAACAGTTTTAAGTAAAACTAGAATAAAAGGAAGTGGCGTAGGTAAATCTAGCTAGTTAGGTAGAGGGCTGATCATAGAGGGCTTTGTTAAATAGTTGGTACTTTATTGTACAGAGCTCTTAAAAAGTTTTAGGTAGCAGAGTAAAACATTCAGTATTTTTTCACATTTGAGAAGTTTAGAGGATGGATTGAAGTGAAGCAAAGTTAGAGGTAAAGAAATCATTTAGAAGACAAGGAATAATTTAGGGGAGAAGTGATATAAGGAAGACTTTAAATAAACTTTCTAAATCTTTTTTAAGTTATTTTTTTTTTTAAGATTTTTATTTATTTATTTGACAGAGAGAGGCACAGCTCATGACCTGAGCTGAAGGCAGACACTTAACAGACTGAGCCACCCAGGTGCCCCAAACTTTCAAAATGTAAAATAACAGTTTGTGGGAGGTACAAATTTACTTGCCAGCTACAGTGTGGTAGGTGGTATAGAGCTTTGCAAAATTACTCTGTCTTTGGAAATAGTGGTCCATTATTTCACTCAGATTGAAGTTGGAATGTATTTAGTAGATTCAGCCTAGTTGAAGACGCATCACAAACAGTTCCACAATTCAGCACAATTGTCAGTCTCTGTCCAAGAGACTAGAAAAACTAAAGGTCAGATTTGTGTGACTGCTAGCATTATAACAGAGTCTTATTACAATAAATTAATCATTTAATTTCATAAGCCCTAAATTCTTATCATGTTGGGCAACAAAATTAGGGGACAAATAGGTACATCTTCTGTGTTTGACTCTATATTTGATGCTTTATAAGCCAACAAAAATAAGTATTTCATGAGGTTGTGTTTTGTGGACATCTGATCCATGACATATTTTCCACTCGATTCATATATTTTACCAAGACATTTCTTTTATGAGTTAATTTTGAGAGGCATAATTGGATGATGTAAGTTGTTTTTCTTAAAAAAATAACTGAATTTTAATTTTTTTAACGTTATGCCATAACTGACAATTGTGATCAGTGAGTCACTTTCTGGTTGAATAGCAATATGTGCTTTGGAGAAAATAAAGCAACAATATAATAAATAGACCAAGAAAGGCTTTTCTTGGAAAATGAAATTTGTGCTGAGATGTAAATGTTAGGAGAATCCATTGTGCAGAGATTTCACAGAAGAACCTTGCTGACAGAGGAAATAGCTACTTCAAAGGCCCTAAGCTAAATGGTTTGGAATGCTTGAGTTTCAGAAAGAAGTCTAGTGGGCCAGTGGATGGTGGGTAAGGAGGAGAAGTGGTAGAAGATTAGGCTGGAGACATAATTAGACAGAGGCAGGTTGAATTCTGGTAGAATTTGGATTTGAAGTACAATTTGGATCTGAAGTACAAGCAGGTGCCTTTGGAGATGTTAAGCAGGAAAGAGAGATGATCTGATACAGTTTTTTTTTTTTTAATTTCTATGGCAGAATTAATTAATTAATTGATTGATTTTTTTTTTGAGGGGGGAGGGGCAGAGGGAAAGGGAGAATCTTTTTGTTGTTGTTCTCAAAAAATTCACTATGGCCATTGAGAATAACGGCTGGTAGAGGAGAATAATGGTGTAGACTGGTGGAAGAATGACTAATACAATAATTTGTGTCAGATGATGTTGAATTGGAATAGGCTCATGGTGGATGATAGGGAGAGAGATGATGGCTTTGGGATGTATTTTTAGAGGTGGAAAAATTATGACTTACTAAAGGAAAGGAGAAATTCAAGACTGACTCTTAGGCATCTGGCTGAATAACTCATTATTATTATTTCTTAAGTTGAGAAAGGTGGGAGGAAATACATAGGTTTTGGTTCAAAAAAGTTATGATTCAGACACATTAGTTTTGAGATCAGCATTCTAGTGAGATATTTATTAGGCAATTGAGTGTAGAAGTTTGGAGCTCTGGGGAAAGGTCTGGGTGGAGACACAAAGTTGAGTTATCAATATATTGATGATATTGTAAGCTTGGGACTGGATTGACTCCCCTAAGGAGAGATTGTTTTTAGAAAAAAGAGTAAAGTCTCAGGGCTCCTTCAAGATGTAGAGATCTGGAAAACAGTAAGAATAAGAATCAGCAAAGGGAACTAAGGAGAAGTAACTGCTGAACTAGTTGGTAAACTAGGAGAGTGGGAGATCATGGATAGAAGCCAAGAGAAGACAGTGTAATCAAGAAGTTAATTAATTCTTCATCTCTTTATTTTCTTTCTTTTTTCTTAAATTGAAGTATTCTGGACATGCAATATTGTATTAGTTTCAGGTATACACCATAATGTTTTGACAATTCTGTATATTACACGATGCTTACACCTTGGTGAGTATAGTAATCATCACCATACGTTATTATAGTATTATTGACTACATTCTCTATGCTTTACTTTAATTTTACCCATAAAATCATGACCTGAGCTGAAATCACAAGTCAGATGCTTAACTGACTGAGCCATTTAGATGCGCCCTTCCCCTGTCTTCCCCACACTTTTTTTTTTTGACAGGTCTTGCTAAACATTTGTCAATTTTATCTTTTCAAAGAACCAGTTCTCATTATGTATTTTTTTTAGCCTATTTCATTTATTTCTGCTCTGCCCTTTATTATTTCTTTCCTTCTACTAACTTTGGGCTTTGTTTCTTGTTCTTTTTTTAGTTCCTTTAAGTTTAAGATTAGATTGTTTATTTGAGACTTTTCTTGTTTCTTGAGGCAGGCCTGTATCTCTGTAAAGTTCCCTTTTAGATCTGCTCTTACCTGGTCACAAATATTTTGAACTGCTATGTTTCTATGTTTTTTTGTTCCCAGGTATTTTTCCATTTCCTTTTTGCTTTCTTTGTTGATCTGTTGGGGTGTGTGTGTGTGTGTGTATGTGTGTGTTTAAGATTTTATTCATTTATTTGACAGACAGAGATCACAAGCAGGCAGAGAGGCAGACAGAGAGAGAGGAGGAAGCAGGCTCCCTGCCGAGCAGAGAGTCCGATGCGGGGCTGGATCTCAGGACCCTGGGATCATGACCTGAGTGGAAGGCAGAGGCTTTAACCCACTGAGCCACCCTGGCACCCCGATCTGTTGGTGTTTTAATAGCATGTTGTTTAGCCTTCATGCGTTTGTGTTTGTTTCTTCATTTCTTTATTATAGCACTTAACACTTTATATTGTAATTTATCTGCTTAAGTCCCTTAGTGCTGGCCAGTAGAATGTATTGGACTGTACAGTGAGATAGCTGCTAGCTATGTGTGAGTACTTTAAATGTGACTAGTATTCCTGAGAAATAAGATTTTAAATTTTACTTTTTTTTTTTTAAAGATTTTATTTATTTATTTGACAGAGAGAGATCACAAGTAGGCAGAGAGGCAGGCAGAGAGAGAGAGAGAGGAGGAAACAGGCTTCCCGCTGAGCAGAGCGCCCGATGCGGGACTCGATCCCAGGACTCTGAGATCATGACCTGAGCCGAAGGCAGTGGCTTAACCCACTGAGCCACCCAGGTGCCCAATTTTACTTATTTTTAATTAGTTTAAATGTAAATAGTTATAGCATAGATAGTGCATTAAATAGATGAACTCTTCCACAGAGACCTCACGTAATCTATCTTTGTGTCTTCAGAGTAAAGATAATACCCTAGTTATAATAGCGCCTTAGCAAATATGAAGATATTTGAGTTAAAAGATATGTTTTAGGTGGCAATGGCTGTTTTACTCCTAAAGGTAATCTAAGCTAGGCTAGTCAGATGTATCTCATCTATTGATGTTGTGTTAGTTAGCTCTTGCTGCACTAATGGTGTTTAACAAACCCTAATCTCTCAGTGCTGTATTATAACAACAAAACTTATTTCTTGCTTGGTTATGACCTGGCTCTAGGTTGTGAATTAGGTCCAGGCATGATGTCTTAGTGGGGTGCCAAAATTCAAAAGGCCAAGCCAGACCTTGCAAGCACATTTAAAACCTCTGTTTGGGGGTGCCTAGATGGCTTGGTTGGTTGAATGTTCAGCTTTTGATTTCAGCTCAGGTCATGATCTTGGGGATCCTGGGATGAGCCCTGCATCAGGCTGTAAGCCTGGTTCAGAGTCTGCTTGTCCCTGTCTTTCCCTCTGCTCCTCCCCCAACTCATGCACTCCCTCTCCATCTCTCTCAGGTTCTCTCTCTCTCAAATAAATGAATAAAATCTTTATAAATAAATTAAATTAGACCACTGTTTGTGTCACATCCACCCACATTGTGTTGACCAAAACAAGTCATGATTAAGCTCCAATATGACGAGTACAGAATGATTTTCTTCCCATGGAGGATGGCTAGAGAAGAGTGGCTATTTACTAAGCAGCAACAGTAACCATAGGTTAGTGCTGGTTTTCTTTTCCTTAGAGATGTGGTTCTCATCTGGGGATGATTTTGCCCCATAGGAGACATTTAGTAATGTCTGCAGTTGTTTTTGATTGATACAACTATCTGCATGGGGAGGATGGTGACTGACAGCTAGTGGATAGAGGCCAGAGATGCTGCTAAATATCTTATAATGCTCAGGACACCCTGCCCCTGAAGGAATTATCCAGTGCACAGCATCACTAGTGCCCAGGTTGAGATGACTTGCCATAAAACAGTAGTTCTAAAATTTTAGCATGTATCAGAATCACCTGTAGGATTTATTAAAATACAGACTCTCAAAGGAGTTAACTCTGAAAGTTTCTGATGTAGATCTGGAATTCCTAACAAGTTCCCAGATGACAATGATGCTGCTGATCAAGGGACCATACTGTAAGAACCACGGCTTTTTTAAGAATCAGTACATCGTGTAAAAGTTTTTTTCTGGATGATATCATTTGTGTGCATTATCATAGTATCTGTTAAAGCACTTATTGCAAATTTGTCTTTTAGTTCTTTTATTTGGACTAAAAGAATAGAGATATACTCAGTGGGGCAGCTTTGGAAAAGAAGTTTACTCTCTCAGTCATGGCATTGGTACAAACAGATATTTATAAAATGTTCTATTTGTGAGACATGTTTTGAACAAGTAGAAGCTGATAATCTTGCTTAGTACTCCAGAGGAGAAGATTTAGGCTGATTGGTTCTTGATGAGATTGCAGAGATTGTACTTAACTTAATTGTACTGTTGTAGTTTTATAACCAGTATCTTAAAAACAAATTTAAAATGATTAGTCTTGAGTTACAGGACATCTCTTATTCTGGATATGTTATTTAATTTTTTTGTTTAATGTTTATTTTGCTTGATAAGAACAAGCACCATTTTATGAAAGTCTTTGAGCTCACACAGATAAAATTGTGAAATGAAGAGAAAGAAAAACTAGCCAAATAGCTAAAACAAAGTTAGTGACAAAGGTCTTTTTATCATAGAACATTTAATGGTGGAGCTCTTAATGAAGAGTCATATAATTGAGTTATCTTCTGTTAGGGAACTCACAAGCTGGAAGAAGAAAAAGGTATTTAAAACTTAAGAACTATTTAATTGGTAGCAAAATAACTTGAAGAAATAAATGTTCTGGATTAGCCCTAAAAATAATATATGAAGAAAGAACAGAAGCATGGTCTAACATAGCACTGTCCAATAGAAGTATAATGCAAGTTGCATGTGTAATTTAAATTTTTCTAATAGCTACATTAAAAAGGATAAATTGGTGAAATTAGTTATAACAATATGTTTTTAATCCAATATAAGTAGACTTATTATTAATGAGATATTTTGTATTTCTTACTAGTCTTCAAAAACCAATGTATATAGCAAATCTAAAGTTGAACTAGCTATATTTCAAGTGTTCAGTAGCCACATGTAGCTAGTGGCTACCATATTGTACAACACAGATCTAAGAGTTACAGAGTTGAGTAATGGAGAGCTCAGTTTTTAAATTTTAAGATTTTCTTTGGGACAATAGAAAGCTATTTTTCGAACATTTGCCTGGGTCATTGAAGAATCTATCTAAAGATACTGATCTGATTATTTCCTGATCATATGACTTACCTACTAAAAATTCTTCAGTAGATTGGCATATTTTTCAAGATAATTTATACTTCATCTCTTAGTGCATGAAAGTGTTTATGATCTGGTTCCTTTCATATGTCTCTGGCTCATTTCCTGATTCAATCCAATGTGTGTTGCCTTAGCTCCCAAAAGGACCTGCCTTTGTTTCCTGTAGATTTTACTTTTCTTTTCTTGTGCTATTAAGTGTTTTCCTCTTTACTGAATGCTAACCTTGCTCTTTTACCTCTTTACGTAACTAACTTCTATTAGTATTTCAGAATTAGATGCAAAGATTATTTTCTCTGGGAAAAATCTCTGTTATTCACGAGTATATACTGTAAAGGCAGCATGTGCAAATTTAAGATACAAATTACAGACTGAGGAGAGTATATTTGGATCACGTGGAACAGCCATAGGGTTAATATCTACAATAGCAGAAGAGTTATAAATCAGTTAAAGACCAAAGTACAGTGAAAATGTAGGCAATCTTGAATAGGTATTTTCTATGAGAAGAAATATAAATTATTAGTGAAAGTTTGAAATATAATTTTTAACCTATCAAGTTAGTAAATACGTGAAAGAATGATTGCATTTTAGCATAAGTACAGAGCAGAGCTGTCGAAAAGAAATTAATAACAAACCATATATGTAATTTAAAATTATCTAGTACCATATTAAAATTTAAAAATTTACAACTAGGGAGGAGTCAAAATGGCAGAGAAATAGCAGGCTGAGACTACTTCAGGTATCAGGAGATCAGCTAGATAGCTTATCTAAACATTGCAAACATCTACAAATCCAACTGGGGATCGAAGAGAAGAAGAACAGCAATTATAGAAACAGAAAATCAACCACTTTCTGAAAGGTAGGACTGGTGGAGAAGTGAATCCAAAGCGACGGGAAGATAGACCGCGGGGGGAAGAGCCGGCTCCTGGCAAGCGGCGGAGCAACAGAGCACAAAATTGGGACTTTTAAAAGTCTGTTCCACTGAGGGACATCGCTCCAGAGACTAAACCGGGGTGAAGCCCACACGGGGTCATTGTGGCCCTAGGTCCCGCGGGGTCATGGAAGGATCGGGGGTGTCTGAGTGTCGCAGAGCTTACAGGTATTAAAATGGGGAGGCCGGCTACAGAGACAAAGCCGAGGAGTGAGCTCCCAGCTCCGGGTAACCTTGAACTGGTCGCAGGCTCGTTGAGCTTGGAGCGCGGCCGGAGGCCAGGGAGACGGGAATAATTGGGCGCTGTTCTCTGAGGGTGCACTGAGTGGGGCCCCGAGCTCTCGGCACCTCCGGGCTGGAGACTGGTAGGCCACCATATTCATTCCCATCCTCCAGAACTCTATGGAAAAGCGTTCAGGGAACAAAAGCTCCTGAAAGCAAACCAGAGATGATTACTCAGCCCGGATCCTGGTAAGGGCAGTGCAGTTCTACCTGGAGCAAAGACACTTGAGAATCAATACAACAGGCCCCTCCCCCAGAAGATGAACAAGAAATCCAGCCAAGACCAAGTTCACCTACCAAGGAGTGCAGGTTCAATACTGAGGAGAGCAGCGGAATTCCAGAGGAGGAGAAAGCAAAGCACAGAACTCATGGCTTTCTCCTCATGATTCTTTAGTCTT
The DNA here is from genome assembly GCF_022355385.1 of Mustela nigripes. Lineage (NCBI taxonomy): Eukaryota > Metazoa > Chordata > Mammalia > Carnivora > Mustelidae > Mustela > Mustela nigripes. The sequence goes on along the minus strand of NC_081557.1, from coordinate 124,125,086 downwards.
GCAGTTAATTTTTTTTTTAATTTTTTTTTCTTCTTCTGCTAATTTTTTTTAACCTTTGCCCTTTTCTTTTTTAACGGTTTTTAACTAGTTTAATATATATATATATATATTTCTTTTTAATATGTTTTCCTTGTTTTAATTGTTTCTTTTTTTTTTTTTTCCTGAACCTCGTTTTATCCCCTTTCTCCCCAAGTGACCAAATCAGAAGTGATTTGGGGTCACTTCTGATTTGGTTAAAGTGTATTATTCCTGGAGTCTTTGCCACTTTTTAGTATCTTACTTGCTCCATCATATACTCTTATCTGGGACAAAATGACAAGGTGGAAATATTCACCACAAAAAAAAAGAAAAAGAGGCAGTACCAAAGGCTTGGGACCTAATCAATACAGACATTGGTAATATGTCAGATCTAGACTTCAGAATGACGATTCTCAAGGTTCTAGTTGGACTTGAAAAAGGCATGGAAGATATTAGAAAAACCCTCTCCGGAGAGATAAAAGCCCTTTCTGGGGAAATAAAAGAACTAAAATCTAACCAAGTTGAAATAAAACAAGCTATTAATGAGGTGCAGTCAAAAATGGAGGCTCTCACTGCTAGGAGAAATGAGGCAGAAAAAGAATTAGTGATATAGAAGACCAAAGGACAGAGAATAAAGAAGCTGAGCAAAAGAGAGACACACAAATACTGGACGATGAGGGGAGAATTTGAGAGATAAGTGATACCATAAGACGGAAAAAAATTAGAATAACTGGGATTCCAGAAGAAGAAAGAGAGAGGGGAGCAGAAGGTATATTGGAGAGAATTATTGGAGAGAATTTCCCTAATATGGCAATGGAAAAAAGCATCAAAATCCAGCAGGTGCAGAGAACCCCCCTCAAAATCAGTAAGAATAGGTCCACACCTCGTCACCTAATAGTAAAATTCACAAGTCTTAGCAACAAAAAGAAAATCCTGAAAGCAGCCTGGGAAAAGAAGTCTGTAACATACAATGGTAAAAATATTAGATTGGCAGCAGACTAATCCAGAGTCCTGCAGGCCAGAAAGACCTGGTGTGATATATTCAGAGCACTAAATAAGAAAAACATGCAGCCAAGAATATCCAGGTAGGCTATCATCGAAAATAGGAGAGATAAAACGTTCCAGGACAAACAAAAACTGAAAGAATTTGTAAACCAGCAAACCAGCTCTACAGGAAATCTTGAAAGGTGTCCTCTCAGCAAAGAGAGACTCTAAAAGTAGTAGATCAGAAGGAACAGAGACAATATACAATAACAGTCACCTTACAGGTAATACAATGGCACTAAATTAATATCTCTCAATAGTTACCCTGAATGTTAAGGGACTAAATGCCCCAATCAAAAGACACAGGGTATCAGAATGGATAAAAAAACAAAACCCATCTATATGTTGCCTACAAGAAACTCATTTTAGACCCGAAGACACCTCCAGATTTAAAGTGAGGGGGTGGAAAACGATTTACCATGCTAACGGACCTCAGAAGAAAGCTGGGGTAGCAATCCTTACATCAGATCCATTAGATTTTAAGCCAAAGACTATATTAAGAGATGAGGGTCTGTCCAACAAGAAAATCTAACAATTTTAAATATCTATGCCCTAACATGGGAGCAGCCAACTATATAAACCAATTAATAACAAAATCAAAGAAACACATCAACAATAGTACAGTAATAGTAGGGGACTTTAACACTCCCCTCACTGAAATGGACAGATCATCTAAGCAAAAGATCAACAAGGAAGTAAAGGCCTTAAATGACACACTGGACCAGATGGACGTCACAGATATATTCAGAACATTCCATCCCAAAGCAACAGAATACACATTCTTCTCTAGTGCACGTGGAACATTCTCCAGAAAAGATCACATCCTGGGTCACAAATCAGGTCTCAGCCAGTATCAAAAGACGGAGATCATTCCCTGTATATTTTCAGACCACAATGCTCTGAAGCTAGAACTCAATCACAAGAGGAAATTTGGAAAGAACCCAAATACATGGAGACTAAACAGCATCCTTCTAAAGAATGAATGGGTCAACCAGGAAATTAAAGAAGAATTGAAAAAAATTCATGGAAACAAATGATAATGAAAACACAGTGGTTCAAAATCTGTGGGACACAGCAAAGGCAGTCCTGAGAGGAAAATATATAGCAATACAAGCCTTTCTCAAGAAACAAGAAAGGTCTCAAGTACACAACCTAAGCCTACACCTAAAGGAGCTGGAGAAAGAACAAAGAAAGCCGAAACCCAGCAGGAGAAGAGAAATCATAAAGGTCAGAGCAGAAATCAATGAAATAGAAACCAAGAAAACAATAGAACAAATCAACGAAACTAGGAGCTGGTTCTTTGAAAGAATTAATAAGATTGATAAACCCCTGGCCAGACTTCTCAAAAAGAAAAGAGAAGGACCCAAATAAATAAAATCATAAATGAAGGGGGAGAGATCACAACCGGCACCAAAGAAATACAGACCATTATAAGAACATACTATGAGCAACTCTACGCCAACAAATTTGACAATCTGGAAGAAATGGGTGCATTCCTAGAGACATATAAACTACCAAAACTGAAGTGGGAAGAAATAGAAAGCCTGAACAGACCCATAACCAGTAAGGACATTGAAACAGTCATCAAAAATCTCCAAACAAACAAAAGCCCAGGGCCAGACGGCTTCCCGGGGGAATTCTACCAAACGTTTAAAGAAGAACTAATTCCTATTCTCCTGAAACTGTTCCAAAAAATAGAAATGGAAGGAATGGAAGGAAAACTTCCAAGCTCATTTTATGAGGCCAGCATCACCTTGATCCCCAAACCAGACAAGGATCCCATCAAAAAAGAGAACTACAGACCAATATCCTTGATGAACACAGATGCGAAAATTCTCACCAAAATACTAGCCAATAGGATTCAGCAGTACATTTAGAGGGTTATTCACCACGACCAAGTGGGATTTATTCCAGGGCTGCAAGGTTGGTTCAACATCCACAAATCAATCAATGTGATACAACACATTAATAAAAGAAAGAACAAGAACCATATGATACTATCAATAGATGCTGAAAAAGCATTTGACAAAGTACAGCATCCCTTCCTGACCAAAACTCTTCAAAGTGCAGGGATAGAGGGCACATACCTCAATATCATCAAAGCCATCTATGAAAAAAACCACCGCAAATATCATTCTCAATGGAGAAAAACTGAAAGCTTTTCCGCTAAGGTCAGGAACACCACAGGGATGTCCATTATCGCCACTGCTATTCAACATAGTACTAGAAGTCCTAGCCTCAGCAATCAGACAACAAAAGGAAATCAAAGGCATCCAAATTGGCAAAGAAGAAGTCAATCTATCACTCTTTGCAGATGATATGACACTCTATGTGGAAAACCCAAAAGGCTCCACTCCCAAACTGCTAGAACTTGTACAGGAATACAGTAAAGTGTCAGGATATAAAATCAATGCACAGAAATCAGTTGCATTTCTCTACACCAACAACAAGACAGAAGAAAGAGAAATTAAGGAGTCAATCCCATTTACAATTGCATCCAAAACTGTAAGATACCTAGGAATAAACCTAACCAAAGAGGCTAAGAATCTATACTCAGAAAACTATAAAGTACTCATGAAAGAAACTGAGGAAGACACAAAGAAATGGAAAAATGTTCCATGCTCCTGGAGTGGAAGAAAAAATATTGTGAAAATGTCTGTGCTACCTAAAGCAATCTACACATTTAATGCAATTCCTATCAAAATACCATCCTTTTTTTTTTTTTTTTTCCAAAGAAATGGAACAAATAATCCTAAAATTTATATGGAACCAGAAATGACCTTGAATAGCCAAAGGAATATTGAAAAAGAAAGCCAAAGTTGGTGGCATCACAATTCCAGACTTCAAGCTCTATTACAAAGCTGTCATTATCAAGACAGTATGGTACTGACACAAAAACAGACACATACATCAATAAACAGAATAGAGAGCCCAGAAATAGACCCTCAACTCTATGGTCAACTAATCTTCGACAAAGCAGGAAAGAATGTTCAATGGAAAAAGGCAGCCTCTTCAGTAAATGGTGTTGGGAAAATTGGACAGCCACATACAGAAAAATGAAACTGGATCATTTCCTTAAGCCACACACGAAAATAGACTCAAAATGGATGAAGGACCTCAATGTGAGAAAGGAATCCATCAAAATCCTTGAGGAGAACATAGGCAGCAACCTCTGACTTCAGTCACAGCAATTTCTTCCTAGGGACATCGCCAAAGGCAAGGGAAACAAGGGCAAAAATGAACTATTGGGATTTCAAGATCAAAAGCTTTCGCACAGCAAAGGAAACAGTTAACAAAACCAAAAGACAACTGACAGAATGGGAGAAGATATTTGCAAACGACATATCAGATAAAGGGCTAGTGTCCAAAATCTATACAGAGCTTAGCAAACTCAACACCCAAAGAACAAATAATCCAATCAAGAAATGGGCAGAGGGGGGCGCCTGGGTGGCTTAGTGGATTAAGCCGCTGCCTTCGGCTCAGGTCACCATCTCAGTGTCCTGGGATCAAGCCCCGCATCGGGCTCTCTGCTCGGAAGGGAGTCCGCTTCCCCCTCTGTCTCTGCCTGCCTCTCTGCCTACTTGTGATCTCTCTCTCTGTCAAATAAAATAAATAAAATCTTTAAAAAAAAAAAAAAAAAGGAAAGAAAGAGAAACAAAAAAGAAATGGGCAGAGGACATGAACAGACATTTCTGCAAAGAAGACATCCAGATGGCCAACAGACACATGAAAAAATGTTCCACATCACTCAGCATCAGAGAAATACAAATCAAAACCACAATGAGATACCACCTCACACATTCAGTCAGAATGGCTAAAATTAACAAGTCAGGAAATGACAGATGCTGGCAGGGGTGTGGAGAAAGGCGAACCTTCCTACACTGTTGGTGGGAATGCAAGCTGGTACAACCTCTCTGGAAAACAGCATGGAGGTTCCTCAAAAAGTTGGAAATAGAGCTACCCTATGACCCAGCAGTTGCACTACTGGGTATTTACCCTAAAGATACAAAAGTGATTCGAAGGGGCATGTGCACCCAAATGTTTATAGTAGCAATGTCCACAATAGTTAGACTATGGAAAGAACCTAGATGTCCATTAACAGATAAATGGATAAAGAAGTCGTGGTATATATACACAATGGAATACTACGCAGCCATCCAAAGAAATGAAATCTTGCCATTTGCGATGACTTGGATGTATCTAGAGGGTATCATTTATTAGCAAAATAAGTCAATTGGAGAACGACAACTATCATACGATCTCCCTGATATGAGGAAGTGGGGAGGCAACATGGGGAGTAAAGGGGGTAGGAGAAGAATAAATGAAACAAGATGAGATTGGGAGAGAGAGTCAAACCATAAGTGAATCTTAATCTCACAAAACAGAGGGTTGCTTGGGGGGAAGGGGGTTGGGAGAGGGGAGTGGGGATATGGACATTGGGGATGGTATGTGCTGGGGTGAGTGCTGTGAAGTGTGTAAACCTGGCGATTCACAGACCTGTACCCCCTGGGGATAAAAATACATTATATTTTTATAAAAAAACATTTACAATTAACTTCCATTATTTATTTTGTCTGAACATGTCCAAAATGATTTTAATATCTAATCAATATAAAAACTTACTAAAGAAACTTTTAATGTCTTTATACTAAGTCTTCAAAATCTAGTGTAAAGGTTTTAGAATACCCTAATTTTTACTAGTTATGTAGAGGAATAGGTGTTTTTTTTTTTTTTCAAATATTTTATTTATTTATTTGACAGACAGAGATCACAAGTAGGCAGAGAGGCAGGCAGAGAGAGAGAGAGGAGGAAGCAGGCTCCCCGCCGAACAGAGAGCCCGATGCGGGGCTCGATCCCAGAACCCTGGGACCATGACCCGAGCCAAAGGCAAAGGCCTTAACCCACTGAGCCACCCAGGCGCCCTGGTGTTTTTGAACATTATTAATGAAGATGCATTTTGGAGGAGAATTTGACAATATTTATCAAATTAAAAATATAAATGATTCAGGGTTCTATTCCTAGAAATCTATCCTTCAAAAATACTAATATCCTTTTAAATATTACGGATTTGTAGACATAGATGTTTACTGCAGTGTTGTTTGTAACAGGAAAACATTGGAAACAGCCTAAATGTCCTTGTCTTATAGAGGTTTCATTAAATAATTATGGTATTTCCAGACAGCAAGGTACTCTATAACCTTTAAAAATGTGGGGACTCTTTAGGTTAACTGAGTTTTTATAATGAGTTAAATAAATTTTAACATGATATAATCATGTAAAATACTTAGACTGTGTCTGGCACATAATGTTATATATTATTTGCAATTATTATGATTAATCATTATTATTACTGATATGGAAAAATCTCCAGATATGTTAAGTGAAAAAGAAATTCAAAGTGTAGAACTATGTGTTACCATTAGTTTTGTAGAGGGGAAAAAAGAATATATATGTATTTGCTTGTATAGTTGTACAGTATCTGCGAAAGAATATGTGAAAAACTGATAACATTGATCATATTCGATGAGGTAAACTAGACTGTGGGGGTGGGGATAGAGACTTTCCACAATGTTCTTTTTTCTACCTTTTGAATTTGATCCATGATGAATATCTTTGTGAAAAAATTAAAATGTAAATCAAATTTATTTCTCTTAAATATTTTTGAGAAATCCACACCTTACCATTAAATTATTTCTATAATTAATATGTATTATTATGATTTTAATCAAGAAAAATAATACAGGATATTTTTATTTCAGTTCTGTAGATTGGCTAGATGATATGAGATTCTGGGCATATTTAATTTTTAATTTTTGATTAATCAGAAACACTTGGTTTCAAAATGTATATGACTTTTGGAAATATTTCTAAGTTGCCTTTATGTTGTCACAAGAAAGTTATACTTAATAAAATTTGGTTTTGCAGGACATTATGTTAGTGCCCTAATATAAATGAAATGAAATCTGTGTGCAAGTGATACTCTGAGAGTTGAGGTCTTGTGAAGAGGATGGAAGAATTCTAGTTTATTCATATTTTACAGTATTGACCATCTTGTTTATCATATTTTCTGGATAATATGAATGATAATTTTATATTTGAAATATATTGCTCTTTCTTATTCATGAGAACTTACTGTCACTTGTGTTTTAGGATTTGGAGTGGATCAGTTACGAGATGACAATCTTGAGACTTATTGGCAATCAGATGGCTCCCAGCCTCATTTAGTAAACATCCAATTCAGGTAAAACATTTTTGGATTTTTCAATTTGTGTAGGTTAAATGGACAAAGCAATCTATTTTATTTACATAAAATTGAAAGGCATAGAAATAGTAGTGAAATGCACTTAGCTCTGATTTATTTATAAGCCTTGAGATTATTTTTCTATGCCTCTAAATTGTGTTTTAAGTTTACTCAGTCTTGTCTTTTGTGAATTTTTTTAAAGTACTTTACACGGTCCTTTTACATAGAGATTTCTTTTTTTTTTTTTTTTTTAAAGATTTTATTTATTTATTTGCCAGAGACAGAGGGAGAGAGAGAGCGCGAGCACAGGCAGACAAAGAGGTAGGCAGAGGCAGAGGGAGAAGCAGGCTCCCTGCTGAGCAAGGAGCCCGATGTGGGACTCCATCCCAGGACAATGGGATCATGACCTGAGCCGAAGGCAGCTGCTTAACCAACTGAGCCACCCAGGCGTCCCTACATAGAGATTTCTTAAATATACTTTTCAATATGATTTATTTTGGAAAAATATGCTTTGCTTATGACCCAAAGCAATGAATGCCTTAATGCATCTCATTAACTACATCTGAAGTGATAATAGTAAGTTCATTAGGTATAGTCTATTCACATAATTCTCAAATTTGTATTTCCATTTGGGAAAAATAAAATGTTTTGACCTAGGACCTCTAAGGATATTTTGAGTTTTGAAATGCTTACTTCCTCAGGGAAAGGAAAATGACCGTGTTTTTCAATTGCTTTGAATTTATTGATATAAATGGAAACCAGCTAACTTGATTATTTTGCCCATTTATATAATCTTTTTTTTTTTTTTTTAAAGATTTTATTTATTTATTTGACAGAGAGAAATCACAAGTAGATGGAGAGGCAGGCAGAGAGAGAGAGGGAAGCAGGCTCTCCGCTGAGCAGATAGCCCGATGCAGGACTCGATCCCAGGACTCTGAGATCATGACCTGAGCCGAAGGCAGCGGCTTAACCCACTGAGCCACCCAGGCGCCCCCATTTATATAATCTATTTTGACATTTTATAGCATTGTATTTTTAATTTTTCTATTCTTTTTAAAAGTTTATTCTTTTTTTTCCTTTTTATATTCTTTTTAAAAAGATTTTAAAGTAATCTCTACACCCAATGTAGGGCTTGAACCACAACCCCGAGATCAAGAGTCACATGCTAAGTTGCATAATTAAGCCAGCCAGGTGCCCCTTTAGTTTGTTTTTCTCACTGAGGGTACAGATCAGCAAATTTCTTTTTCTTTCTTTCTTTTTAAGATTGAGTTATTTATTTGAGAGAGAGAGAGGGTATGAGCGATCACACAGCGGGAGAGGGAGAGACAGACTCCCAGCTGATCAGGGAGTCCGTTGTGGTGCTTGATTCAGGGACCCTGGGATCATGATCTGAGCTGAAGGCAGATGTTTAACTGACTGAGCCATCCAGGTGCCCCAGATCAGCAAAGTTCTTATGCAAAAGCCAGATAATAAGCATTTTACGCCTTCTGGGCTATCGGGTCTCTGTTGCAACTACTCAGGCCATTATTGTATGAGAGCAGCATAGGCAATGCATACTGGCTGAATTTAGCTATTCTCATTAAACTTTATCTTAAAAAAGTAGGTGGTGGGCAGAGTTCACCCGATGGGTTATAGTAAGCCAACTCCTGTCCTTATGTATTAAATATGTATACACCAGAAATAAAAACAGCACCTAATATTTTTTAGAGACCTGAAATACCAAATGCTTTACTAAAATGTGTTACCCATTCATTTCATTTAACCTTTACAGCTATTTTTTTTTTTAAGAATTTACTTATTTATTTGACAGATCACAAGAAGGCAGAGAGGCAGGCGGGGGTGGGGGGAGGCAGGTTCCCTGCTGAGCAGAGAACCTGATGTGGGGCTTGATCCCAGGACCCTGAGATCATGACCTGAAGCGGAAGGCAGATGCTTAACCCACTGAGCCAACCAGGTGCCCCCCACCCTTTACAGCTATTTTTATTCTTATTTTATAGTCTCAGAAGCAGGCTTAGATAAATTAAGTAAATTGCCCAAGCGGTGCCCAAGGGGTGGCTCAGTGGGTTAAAGCCTCTGTGTTCGGCTCCCTGGGATCGATCCCTGCATTGCGCTCTCTGCTCCACGGAAAGCCTGCTTCCTCCTCTCTCTCTGCCTGCCTCTCTGCCTACATGTGATCTCTGTCTGTCAAATAAATAAATAAATAATTTTTAATTAAAAAAAAAATCAACTTGGCCAAAGTTACACAGCAAATGAGTGGCAGAATTGCAACTGAACACAAGTACTCTGACCCCAGAGCCTACGCTTTTAGCCATTATACTATATAGCCTAGGGTAAATTTCTTTTCCATGACAACAAAGGCTATCCATCACTTAAAACTGGTATAATCGGTGTCCTAATTTAATTGTATTATTAGAATAGCAGATTTTTTTTTTTTAGCAAATACAATTTTACACAGGAGAGTGTATTGAAGAAATAATAATTTTAAAAAATCTGTTAAATTATTAAGCATTAAAAGTTCCAGGTATTATATCATCTCATTAAAAGTTTAATATTTAATAGTTGTTAATGTGTATCATTTTAAAATGGTCATCAAGACTAAGATGTGGGTACTATAATTTGTTTTCATTTTACAATGAAAAAACCAAAACTTAGAAAAATTAGCTAACTTATTCAGGTCACACCCCGTGCAGTTATAGAGCCTGGATGTGATCTAGCAGTCTTGACTTCAAAAACAGTTTATGGTTAGTATTCAGCTCCTTCTCAACCAAGCTTATCAAAATAGTCAGGAACTCAAGGCCCTCCCTTCTTAACTCAGCCCTTGCCCTGGCTAGGGAAGCCTCAGGCTTTGAGGAACACTATTTTATTTTTTTTTAATTTTTAAAAATTTTATTTTATTTTTTTAAAAGATTTTATTTATTTATTTGACAGACAGAGATCACAAGTAGGCAGAGAGACAGACAGAGAGAGAGAGGGGGAAGCAGGCTCCCCACTGAGCAGAGAGCCCAATGCGGGGCTCGATCCCAGGACCCTGAGATCATGACCTGAGCCGAAGGCAGAGGCTTTAACCCATTGAGCCACCCAGGCGCCCAAGGTACACTATTTTAAAGAAGTGTTTTAGGAAAAGGGAAATTGATTAAGAATTTTGGAACAATCTCATCCTTAAAGAAAAGTTGCAAGTAGCACAATTTTTTTCCCCTGAATTATTTCAGAGTAAGTTCCAATATTTTTCTCAGTTCTCCAGAATGCCTTTTATATGTCATTCCAAAGAAAGACATTATCCTCCATAACCACAATACATCCTTAGGAAATTAACATTGACACATTTAATTCTACAACCCTATTCTTATTCTACCAATGGTGCCAGTAAAGTTGAATTACAGGTTGAATTTTGTTGTCCCTTCTCTTTACTCTCCTTTAATCTGGAATATTTCTTCACTCTTTGACTCGGCACTTTCGAAGATTACAGTCCAGTTATTTTAAAGAATGTCCCTTAATTTCATTTTCTTTGATCTTTACAAGTAACTTCAGGTTATGCGTCTTTAGGAAAATAGCACAGAAGTGATGTTCTGTGCTCGTTATTGCATCTTACTACTTGGGGTACATGATTTGCATTTTGTCCCATTACCGATGATGTTTACTTCCATTATATGATTAAGATAGTATCTACCAAACTTCTCCACTGAAAAGTTTCTTTCGTGTTAATCAAAATTATTACTATCAGTATGGACACAGAATTTACTGTTTTATTCATCTGCTCTAAATCTATTTTTTTTTTGAAGATTTTATTTTTTTTATTTGACAGAGAGATACACAGTGTGAGAGGGAACACAAGCAGGAGGGGTAGGAGAGGGAGATGCAGGCTTCCTGCTGAGCAGGGAGCCCAATGTGGGGCGCAGTCCCAGGACCTTGGGATCATGACCTGAGCCAAAGGCAGATGCTTAACAACTGAGCCACCCAGGTGCCCCATAAATCTATTACTGCCATCATTTGTGTCAGCACTCAAATTTCCTCAGATTTAGATAGTGGGAGTCCCCTACAGTTGACTATTACCTTTTGACAGTGTCTTGATTATTCAAGCACTTTCTTTTGTTCTGGCAGAAGATTCTGTGCTCCATTTCCCCAAGATCAGGTGTATTGTAGTAGACAATAGTAGTTAGAAACCAGATCTTGTGGGGTGTCTGGGTGGCTTGGTCGGTGAAGCTTCTGACTCTTGATTTTGGCTGAGGTTGTAGTCTTAGGGTTGTGAGATCAAGCCCCACATTGTGCTCTCTGCTCAGCAGGGAGTCTGCTTGATTTTCTCTCCCTCTCATTCTGCACCTCCTCCCCATATGCACCCCCCCAAAACCAGGTCTGGTATATTAAGCACACCCAGTGCACCAGATCTTGTATTGGGTGTGCCCATTGCTCTGGGATGTTGCTATTTCTAAGCTTTCTCAGTGAGGGGGTATATGTACATAACACATACATGCATACATAAACATATTTACATTTGTATTTATTTCTCTGTCTTCACACATATGGAAATCATAGATTCATATCGACACTTCCAGTTCTAATCTAGAGTGAACAGGGTTTATTCTAGTTTTTTCTCTTTCTATTCTTAAGCCCTTTCTTCATGAATGAGAACCTGGTTCCTTCTCTCTTATCTTTCCTTACTTCTCTCATTAATCCACCTGTATGCAGTCTTCCATTTCTCTCATTGCCGCCTCTCCAACAAAGATGCCCCTTCACCCCACCTAGGCTCTCAACCTGTCCTGTGCTGTTGTCTTTTCACTCTGTCTGTACTTTCCTATTTGCAGATAACTTTTTTTCCTGGTCTGGGCCCTGGCATCTTACATCAGTCACTCCCTTTGGGATGGTGGGGGTGTTCTCTTCAGCTCATTTGGGGTTTGGTGTTGCATGTTAGGCCACTTTTCTAACCCTTCTTGGCTCCAGAACCTCACTGCATGGTATGAATGCCCTCTTTTATCTCCCTTTGGGCTTGACACTCCATTATAGGCTACCTTACAATGTAGATGTCTTCTCACTCCACAAAGGCTCTTATATCTACATTGGGCCACCTTGTGGTATGGATGTCTTCATCACCCCACTCATGCTCTGACACCCCAAACCTCGTTGCTTTCCTCTTCAGAAGTTCTGCTCACTTCCATATGGGCTCCGACATTGTCCTACACTTGCTTCCCTCCCCTGTGTGAATGCACTCCTTACTTTGAACAGGCTCCAGTAGCCCATTTTTGTGTATGTGCCTGTCTTTCTAGATCCTTTCTAATAGCTTTAGGACTAAATCATTCAGAAAGGGGAAGTTCTTTTTATTAGTTTTATATTTCTTAAATTGTTTTTTAAAATCAAAATGACATTGGACACTTGTCCCTGTATTAGTGGATAATAAACTATTATATTTCAAATAGATGAAATAATAGTAAACTATAATTCTACACTTAATCTGCCTTTCTGCCCCCCTTTTCAAAAAAAAAAAAATTAAAAATCCTTAAAAAAACCCATCAAAAAAAATCCTCAAAGGAGAGCAAAACAAGAAGGCAAAAGATCTTTAGTAATTTTGGTTGACAGTAAGTTTAATCTTAGTTAACAGTGTGATGTGGCTGCTGGAAGAACTAATATGATCTTAGGATGCAGTAATGGAAGCATAAAGCCTTGGAAGACCTCCTGTGTATCATGTTCCATTTTGGCTTTCTCTCTGTGACTGATAAAGCTAGAGTGTGCTCAGAACAAAGTGGATAGAGTAATTAGGGAATTGAAAACAAACCATGTAATAAAAAAATTGAGAACATATAGTCTGCTGAAGACTTTGGGAGACATGGTAGTTTTCTTTACATAATTGGAGGCCTTTATACTTTGTGGAGGATTAGACTTCTTTTGTGTGACCTCATAAGGGAAGACTGTCCAAAAGATGGGAGTTACACAGAGACCAATCATGACTTTATAGGAAAAACTTTAAAAAATCAGAACTGATCAAAGATAATGTAGTAAGTTTCCTATTAGAAAAATTTTGAAACTGGTTATTTACCTGATGCAGATGATTATATCATTTGACCCTCTGAGCTCATTTTTAGCCCTATGGACACTTGATTCTGATTATATCTAATTAAATATTAAGAATATAATAATTATATTTAATATAATTAAAATATAATTAAATATAATTAAAATATTCTGATTATATCTAAATTATATCTAATTAAAATACATAATTTTTTACTTTGGTATTTGTTTACTGTGCTACCTTGTGTAATAGCTTTGAATGTTAGAATACCTCTAAATTTAGCAATAGACACACTAGCAACTGAAGTGTCATGTAGGGCTCATGCATTCAACATCTATTTTTTTTTAAAAGATTTTATTTATTAGAGAGAGATCAAGAGAGAGTGAGAGCATGAGCAGGGGGTGGGGAGGAGCAGAGGGAGAGGGAGAAGTAACAACCCACTGAGCAGGGAGCCTGACATAGAACTCGATCCCAGGACTCTGGGTTCATGATCTGAGCTAAAGTCGGATGATTAACCCACTGAGCCACTCGGGCCTCTCAACACCCACTTTTATTTGGAAAACTTTCATATTTCTCTGCTTTTCTTTAGAGGAATGTACTGTTTGACAGCCATGCAGAAATTTACAAAGAAATAATCTTTTGAATAAGATTTAAAACTGTTATCTGTTAAATAAATCAAGAGGAAAGACTCATCCCCCAAAAGAAAGTCTCGGCAGTTAGGGAGAAAAATGCTAAGGCAAGGAGGGGGAAAGGTCATATATCCTAAGAAAATGAAATATTGTTTAAGTGAATAATGCTGTAATTAAATGGAAAATATGGAAGTGTTTTGCCTTTTCTGTTTGTAAAGGCAATACTCTTGGGAAGAATTTCCAAATTTATTAAAAATTGTCAAAGAAAACTTAGAGTGTAGTTTAATATGGAACATTTAAAGTACATACCAGTTTTAAAGGGTAACTACTAAAATACTAAGCCGAGCAGGAACAAAATAAAATTTCTGCTTGTGTTTGGTCTGCCTTCACAAAATTTCTCCAGATTTTATTAATGTGACCTTGTCATTTTTATCATGATGATAAAAAATATATGCCACTCGTAATTATACACCATTTATAATAATTTTCATCATGAAGAAATTTTTTGAAATAGTGAAGAACAGAAGAATGTTAAGTAAAATACTGAAAGTTATACTGACTTATTTTGTTTTGAAGAGAAAGGTTGATAGTTTAACAGTGAGATAAATGATAAATTCTAAAAAAAAAGATCAGCATTTCTTAGAATCTAGTTGAAGATGAACATTGATAGTCATAAATTTCATTATTATTTAAAATACTAAACAAAAAAAGCTTTATAAATTTAATAATACCATTCACACACATATATATCAACACATGTATGGCTATAAATTGGTTAAGTCAAATCATGCAAATTAGTTTCCTCATTCCCCATATTGCTGACTGTTCATAACTTTTATGTTTTAGAAAGTTTTATAAAGTCTGTACTTTTTGCTCCATCATCTCTGTTGATTAGTTTAGGTTTGTAAACCATACCCATTAACAGGTGAACACAGAACCTAGCTCATGGCAGCGCCCTAGTTTCAGGGCTTAGACATCTTTGTTAAAAAGCATTTCTACATAGGTCCTGAGATCGAGCCCCACATGGGGCTCTCTGTTCAGCAGGGAACCAGTTTCCTCCTCTCTCTGCCTGCCTCTCTGCCTACTTGTGATCTTTGTCTGTCAAATAAATAAATAAGATCTTAAAAAAAAAAAGATAAAAAGCATTTGTACAGGGGCAGGGGTGCCTGGGTGGCTCAGTAGGTTGGGCCTCTGCCTTCGGCTTGGGTTGTGGTCTTGGGGTCCTGGGATGGAGCCCTGTGTTGGGCTCTCTGCTCGGTGGGGAACCTCTGTCCCACTCTCTCTCTTTCTGTCAGATGGATAAATAAAATCTTAAAAAAAAAAAGGCAGAGAACAAACTGATGGTTATTGGAGGGAAAGTGGGGGTGGGTGCATGAAATAGGTGATGGGGATTAAAGAGTAAGTACATTTATCATCATGAGCACTGCTTAATGTAAAGAATTTTTGAATCACTGCGTTGTACACCCAAAACCAATATAACACTGTATGTTAAGTATACTGGCAGTAAAATAAAAGGTTAAGGGGCAAAAAAAAAAAGGCATTTGTATGGCGGCACATTGGTGGCTCAGTGGGTTAAACCTCTGCCTTTGGCTCAGGTCATGATCTCAGGGCCCTGGGATTGAGCCCTGCATCCTGCTCTCTACTCGGCAGAGAGCCTGCTTCCCCCTCTCTCTCTGCCTGCTGCTCTGCCTACTTGTGGTCTCTCTCTCTGTCAAATAAAGAAAATTTAAAAAAAAAAAATTTGTACAGTTATTGAATACAATAGTATTTCTTCCTTCTTCCTACAATAGTATTTCCAAAAGTAGAGTAAATGGAAAAATCAAAGTGCTGATGCCATTAAAACAATAATCGGTCTTTTATCCATTTTGAGTTTATCTTTGTGTACGGTGTAAGAGAATGGTCGAGTTTCATTCTTCTACATATAGCTGTCTAGTTTTCCCAGCACCATTTATTGAAGAGACTGTTTTTTTCCCACTGTATATTTTTACCTGTTTTGTCGAAGATTATTGAGGGTCCATATCTGGGCTCTCTACTCTGTTCCACTGATCTATGTGTCTGTTTTAATGCCAGTACCATGCTGTCTTGGTGATCATGGTTTTGTAGTAAAGCTTGAAATCAGGTAACGTGATGCTCCCAGTTTTGTTTTTCTTTTTCAACATTTCCTCAGAAATTCTGGGTCTCTTCTGATTCCATACAAATTTTAGGATTATTTGTTCCAGCTCTTTGAAAAATGCCAGTGGAGTTTTGATCAGAATGGTATTAAAGGTATAGATTGCTCTAGGCAGTATAGACATTTTAACAATGTTTATTCTTCCTATCCAAGAGCCTGGAATGGTCTTCCATCTTTTTGTGTCTTCTTCAATTTCTTTCATGAGTGTTCTCATGTTCTTTCATGAGTACAGAACTTTACCTCTTTGGTTAGGTTTATACCCAGGTATCAAACTCGAAATGGATAAAAGACCTCAACATGAGACAGGAATCCATTAGAATTCTAGAGGAGAACATAGGCAGTAACCTTTTCGATATCAGCCACAGCAACTTCTTTCAAGATATGCCTCCAAAGGCTAAGGAAACAAAAGCGAAAATGAACTTTTGGGACTTCATCAAGATCAAAAGCTTCTGCACAGCAAAGGAAACAGTCAACAAAACAATGGGACAACCCACGGAATGGGAGAAGATACTTGCAAATGGCAGCAGAGACAAAAGGTTGATATCCAGGATCTATAAAGAACTCCTCAAACTCAACACACACAGAACAGACAATCATATCAAAAAATGGGCAGAAGATATGAACAGACACTTCTCCAATGAAGACATACAAATGGCTATCAGACACATGAAAAAATATTCATCATCACTAGCCATCAGGGAGATTCAAATTAAAACCACATTGAGATATCACCTTACACCAGTTAGAATAGCCAAAATTAGCAAGACAGGAAACAACATGTGTTGGAGAGGATGTGGTGAAAGGGGAACCCTCTTACACTTGGTGGCAATGCAAGTTGGTGCAGCACTTTGGAGAACAGTGTGGAGATTCCTTAAGAAATTAAAAATAGAGCTTCCCTATGACCCTGCCATTGCACTCCTGGGTATTTACCCCAAAGATACAGGGCCATCTGTACCCCAATGTTTATAGCAGCAATGGCCACGGTCGCCAAACTGTGGAAAGAATCAAGATGCCCTTCAATGGATGAATGGATAAGGAAGATGTGGTCCATATACACCATGGAGTATATGCCTCCATCAGAAAGGATGAATACCCAACGTTTGTAATAACATGGACGGGACTGGAAGAGATTATGCTGAGTGAAATAAGTCAAGCAGTGAGAGTCAATTATCATGGTTTCACTTATTTGTGGAGCATAACAAATAACATGGAGGACATGGGGAGATAGAGAGGAGAAGGGAGTTGAGGGAAATTGGAAGGGGAGGTGAACCATGAGAGACTATGGACTCTGAAAAATAACCTGGGGGTTTTAAAGGGGTGGGCACTGGGAGGTTAGGGGAACCAGGTGGTTGGTATTGGGGAGGGTACGTATTGCATGGAGTACTGGGTGTGGTGCAAAAACAATGAATACTGTTGTGCTGATAAGAAATTTAAAAAAAAAATTAAAAAAACAATAATAGGTACTAAGCTTATCAATAATTTAAGACAATTGCAAGTACATTAGAAATTATTAACCTCAACCAGACATTTATTGGACTTCACCAGTCAACTACACATTGAATTATGAATGAAAAAAAATTAAAGGAGATGTTAGGAAATTATTGTCAAAGATTATGACTAAAACATGTGATGTAATTTAGGATTAGATAATTTTTTTTGGCTCTTAGGAACTGACTTTCACATACTGCCATTATGTAAGCCCTGTGTTCAACTTTTTTCCATTTGCTTTCCATATGTATGTTCATGAGTACATTATGTACTAAAGAAAGGACTTTGTGTATTGAAAAAAGATTAGATTACAAATAAGCTTGAAAAGGTTCAGTGTGGACTTATGCAGTTGACCCTTGAACAACACAAGGGCTTAAGGGCTCCCCCGCAAAGTTAAAAATCCACCTGTAACTTTTCAATCCTTCAAAACTTATTACTACTCTACTGTTGACTGGAATCCTTACCGATAGTATAGATGACTAAACATATTATTATGTGTGTTGTACACTGTATTCTTACAATTAAGTAGACTAGATAAAAGAAAATGTTATTAAGAAAATCATAAGGAAGAGAAAATACATTTATAGTGCTATACTGTATTTACTGAAAAAAATCTGAGAATGAGTGGACCTGCACAGTTTAAACTCATGTTGTTAATGGGTCAGCTGTGTTTTGTTAAGATGAAACAGAATAGAATGCTCTTCCCTTCACAGAGAAAATAAGCAACTTGTAATTTTTGTAGCAGTTTCTTGGCTAGTTAAGCATGTAAATTTTAGGAATAATTGGTATGTATTATTGACCTGTGCCAAGATGGACTTGAAGTATATAATAACAAAGTTCCATTTACTTTTATACCTCATTGTTCTTTTTATTAGGGGCAAGTTCTTTCTTTGCCCTGGATGAGAATTTTGTAGAAAATAGATATGACGTTTTTAGGTAATATATACAGTTCTGTTAATTTCAAATAGCAAAACAGACTAGAAATTAAAACATTCATCCTAGCTGTAATGAAATAAGCTAGTATTCCTAGCTAATAGTGAAAGCCCCAGACTTGCTTGTTTCTTTTAAGGGTTGTTCCTCTCCTTAAGCTTCAGTCTGTTGTAAATGGAATGATAAGATGTGGTTTGCTTCTCTTTCCATACCTAGGTTTTATTTTGTCTTCTTCCATATTTTTAACTAATTCTGAACTCTCCAGGCTGGCTAGGATGGGAATGGAGAAGGAAAACTTAAAGTTGCCAGTTCTGTCTTGGTCCATAGCTAGTTTTTCATATATGGCTTTTATGATATTGAGAAATGTTCCCTCTATCCCTATGCTGCAGAGAGTTTTAATCAAGGAAGGATGCTGTATTTGTGAAATACTTCTTTGCATCTGTTGTGAGGATCGTACGTTCTTGTCCGTCCTTTTATTAATGTACTGTATCACATTGATTTGCAGTTGTTGAACTACCCTTGCATCCCAGGAATCAATTCCACTTGGTCATGGTGAATCATCCTTTGATGTACTATTGAATGCTATTAGCTAGTATCTTGGGGAGAAGTTTTACATCCATGTTCATCAGGGTTATTCATCTGTAATTCTCCTTTTTGGTAGGTCTTTGTCTGGTTTGGGGATCATGGTAATGCTCACCTAGTAGAATGTGTTTGGAAGTTTTCTGTGTGCCAAATTTTCTCTATCCATTTATCAGTTGATGGACATTTGGGGCTCTTTCCATAATTTGGCTATTGTTGATATCAATTTCATTGCTCTTTACTATTAGCTTACTAAGTACAGGTCTTTATTTTATTTAATGTTGTTTTAAAATGTCAGTGGTTCTACAAGTTACAATATGCATCTTTAAAGTATCACAGTCTACCTTCAAATAATGTAACATTTCACATACAATATCAGAGTCTTAAACTCTTTACTCTCATTTCTCCATTTTACTTTATGCTGCTGTTGTATGTACTTTTATTTCTCCATTTCTTATAAAGCCCATAACATACTGCTTGAAATAGTTATCTTTAAATTTTTTTTTATTTATTTATTTGACAGACAGAGATCACAAGTAGGCAGAGAGGCAGGCAGAGAGAGAGGAAGGAAAGCAGGCTCCCTGCTGAGCAGAGAGCCTGATGCAGGGCTCAATCCCAGGACCCTGGGATCATGACCTGAGCCGAAAGCAGAGGCCTTAACCCACTGAGTCACCCAGGCGCCCCTAAATAGTTATCTTTAGAAAATTTTTTTATTTTTTATTTTTATATTTTAAAATATTTATTTATCAGAAAGAGCACGCACACAAACGGGTGGTGGCAGGTAGAGAGAGAAGCGGGCTCCCCACTGAGCAAGGAGCCCAGTGCTGGACTTACCCCAGGACCTTGGGATAATGACCTGAGCCTAAAGCAGAGCTTAATTGACTGAGCCGCCCAGACGTGCCTTTATAAAAATTATTAAATGTGACAAATGTTTTCTATTCACTTACATGTTTATTATTTTCAGTACTCTTTATTACTTTTCATAGATTCACATTTCTATTTGGTATTTTCCTTCCTTCTGAAGAAATTTCTTTAACATTACTCATTGTGCACATTTGTTGGCGATCAATTCTCACAGCTTTTGCTTGTTTGAAAATGTCTCTGTTTGTCTTTATTTTATACATTTATTTCTTATTTTGGGGGAAGTGCGAAAGAGATGAAGAGTGCTACCCAGGCGCCCCTATTTTGTCTTTATTTTTGTATTTTATATTTTTTATTTATTTTTAATTTTTAAAAAATTTTTATATAAACATATAATGTATTATTAGCCCCAGGGGCACAGGTCTATGAATCGCCAGGTTTACACACTTCACAACACTCACCATAGCACATACCCTGCCCAATGTCCATAACCCTACCACCCTCTCCCAACCCCCCTCCTCTCAGAAACCCTCAGTTTATTTTGTGAGATTAAGAGTCCCTTATGGTTTGTCTCCCTCCCGATCCCATCTTGTTTCATTTATTCTTTCCCTACCCCCCAAATCCCCCACGTTCCATCTCCACTTCCTCATATCAGGGAGATCATATGATAGTTGTCGTTCTCCGATTGACTTATTTTGCTAATAAGCATGATACCCTCTAGTTCATCCATGTCGTCGCAAATGGCAAGATTTCATTTCTTTGGATGGCTGCGTAGTATTCCATTGTATATATATATACACCACATCTTCTTTATCCATTCATCTGTTGATGGACATCTAGGTTCTTTCCATAGTCTAACTATTATGGACATTGCTGCTATAAACATTCGGGTGCACATGCCCCTTCGGATCACTTTTGTATCTTTTTAGGGTAAATACCCAGTATTGCAATTGCTGGGTCATAGGATAGCTCTATTTCCAACTTTTTGAGGAACCTCCATGCTGTTTTCCAGAGAGGTTGCACCAGCTTGCATTCCCACCAACAGTGTAGGAGGGTTCCCCTTTCTCAACATCCTTGCCAGCATCTGTCATTTCCTGACTTGTTAATTTTAGCCATTCTGACTGAATGTGTGAGGTGGTATCTCATTGTGGTTTTGATTTGTATTTCTCTGATGCTGAGTGATGTGGAACATTTTTTCATGTGTCTGTTGGCCATCTGGATGTCTTCTTTGCAGAAATGTCTGTTCATGTCCTCTGCCCATTTCTTTTTTTTTAATTTTTCTTTCTTTTTTTTTTTTTTTAAAGATTTTATTTATTTTATTTGACAGAGAGAGAGATCACAAGTAGGCAGAGAGGCAGGCAGAGACAGAGGGGGAAGCGGACTCCCTTCCGAGCAGAGAGCCCGATGCGGGGCTTGATCCCAGGACACTGAGATGGTGACCTGAGCCGAAGGCAGCGGCTTAATCCACTAAGCCACCCAGGCGCCCCCCTCTGCCCATTTCTTGATTGGATTATTTGTTCTTTGGGTGTTGAGTTTGCTAAGCTCTGTATAGATTTTGGACACTAGCCCTTTATCTGATATGTCGTTTGCAAATATCTTCTCCCATTCTGTCAGTTGTCTTTTGGTTTTGTTAACTGTTTCCTTTGCTGTGCGAAAGCTTTTGATCTTGAAATCCCAATAGTTCATTTTTGCCCTTGTTTCCCTTGCCTTTGGCGATGTCCCTAGGAAGAAATTGCTGTGACTGAAGTCAGAGGTTGCTGCCTATGTTCTCCTCAAGGATTTTGATGGATTCCTTTCTCACATTGAGGTCCTTCATCCATTTTGAGTCTATTTTCGTGTGTGGCTTAAGGAAATGATCCAGTTTCATTTTTCTGTATGTGGCTGTCCAATTTTCCCAACACCATTTACTGAAGAGGCTGCCTTTTTCCATTGAACATTCTTTCCTGCTTTGTCGAAGATTAGTTGACCATAGAGTTGAGGGTCTATTTCTGGGCTCTCTATTCTGTTTATTGATGTATGTGTCTGTTTTTGTGTCAGTACCATACTGTCTTGATAATGACAGCTTTGTAATAGAGCTTGAAGTCTGGAATTGTGATGCCACCAACTTTGGCTTTCTTTTTCAATATTCCTTTGGCTATTCAAGGTCATTTCTGGTTCCATATAAATTTTAGGATTATTTGTTCCATTTCTTTGGAAAAAAAAAAAAAAAAGGATGGTATTTTGATAGGAATTGCATTAAATGTGTAGATTGCTTTAGGTAGCACAGACATTTTCACAATATTTTTTCTTCCACTCCAGGAGCATGGAACATTTTTCCATTTCTTTGTGTCTTCCTCAGTTTCTTTCATGAGTACTTTATA
Source organism: Mustela nigripes (assembly GCF_022355385.1). Classification (NCBI taxonomy): domain Eukaryota; kingdom Metazoa; phylum Chordata; class Mammalia; order Carnivora; family Mustelidae; genus Mustela; species Mustela nigripes. The sequence goes on along the minus strand of NC_081557.1, from coordinate 124,102,765 downwards.
GTTTTCTGAGTATAGATTCTTAGCCTCTTTGGTTAGGTTTATTCCTAGGTATCTTACAGTTTTGGATGCAATTGTAAATGGGATTGACTCCTTAATTTCTCTTTCTTCTGTCTTGTTGTTGGTGTAGAGAAATGCAACTGATTTCTGTGCATTGATTTTATATCCTGACACTTTACTGTATTCCTGTACAAGTTCTAGCAGTTTGGGAGTGGAGCCTTTTGGGTTTTCCACATAGAGTGTCATATCATCTGCAAAGAGTGATAGATTGACTTCTTCTTTGCCAATTTGGATGCCTTTGATTTCCTTTTGTTGTCTGATTGCTGAGGCTAGGACTTCTAGTACTATGTTGAATAGCAGTGGCGATAATGGACATCCCTGTGGTGTTCCTGACCTTAGCGGAAAAGCTTTCAGTTTTTCTCCATTGAGAATGATATTTGCGGTGGTTTTTTTCATAGATGGCTTTGATGATATTGAGGTATGTGCCCTCTATCCCTGCACTTTGAAGAGTTTTGGTCAGGAAGGGATGCTGTACTTTGTCAAATGCTTTTTCAGCATCTATTGATAGTATCATATGGTTCTTGTTCTTTCTTTTATTAATGTGTTGTATCACATTGATTGATTTGTGGATGTTGAACCAACCTTGCAGCCCTGGAATAAATCCCACTTGGTCGTGGTGAATAACCCTCTAAATGTACTGCTGAATCCTATTGGCTAGTATTTTGGTGAGAATTTTCGCATCTGTGTTCATCAAGGATATTGGTCTGTAGTTCTCTTTTTTGATGGGATCCTTGTCTGGTTTGGGGATCAAGGTGATGCTGGCCTCATAAAATGAGCTTGGAAGTTTTCCTTCCATTCCTTCCATTTCTATTTTTTGGAACAGTTTCAGGAGAATAGGAATTAGTTCTTCTTTAAACGTTTGGTAGAATTCCCCCGGGAAGCCGTCTGGCCCTGGGCTTTTGTTTGTTTGGAGATTTTTGATGACTGTTTCAATGTCCTTACTGGTTATGGGTCTGTTCAGGCTTTCTATTTCTTCCCACTTCAGTTTTGGTAGTTTATATGTCTCTAGGAATGCACCCATTTCTTCCAGATTGTCAAATTTGTTGGCGTAGAGTTGCTCATAGTATGTTCTTATAATGGTCTGTATTTCTTTGGTGCCGGTTGTGATCTCTCCCCCTTCATTTATGATTTTATTTATTTGGGTCCTTCTCTTTTCTTTTTGAGAAGTCTGGCCAGGGGTTTATCAATCTTATTAATTCTTTCAAAGAACCAGCTCCTAGTTTCGTTGATTTGTTCTATTGTTTTCTTGGTTTCTATTTCATTGATTTCTGCTCTGACCTTTATGATTTCTCTTCTCCTGCTGGGTTTCGGCTTTCTTTGTTCTTTCTCCAGCTCCTTTAGGTGTAGGCTTAGGTTGTGTACTTGAGACCTTTCTTGTTTCTTGAGAAAGGCTTGTATTGCTATATATTTTCCTCTCAGGACTGCCTTTGCTGTGTCCCACAGATTTTGAACCACTGTGTTTTCATTATCATTTGTTTCCATGAATTTTTTTCAATTCTTCTTTAATTTCCTGGTTGACCCATTCATTCTTTAGAAGGATGCTGTTTAGTCTCCATGTATTTGGGTTCTTTCCAAATTTCCTCTTGTGATTGAGTTCTAGCTTCAGAGCATTGTGGTCTGAAAATATACAGGGAATGATCTCCGTCTTTTGATACTGGCTGAGACCTGATTTGTGACCCAGGATGTGATCTTTTCTGGAGAATGTTCCACGTGCACTAGAGAAGAATGTGTATTCTGTTGCTTTGGGATGGAATGTTCTGAATATATCTGTGACGTCCATCTGGTCCAGTGTGTCATTTAAGGCCTTTACTTCCTTGTTGATCTTTTGCTTAGATGATCTGTCCATTTCAGTGAGGGGAGTGTTAAAGTCCCCTACTATTACTGTACTATTGTTGATGTGTTTCTTTGATTTTGTTATTAATTGGTTTATATAGTTGGCTGCTCCCATGTTAGGGCATAGATATTTAAAATTGTTAGATTTTCTTGTTGGACAGACCCTCATCTCTTAATATAGTCTTTGGCTTAAAATCTAATGGATCTGATGTAAGGATTGCTACCCCAGCTTTCTTCTGAGGTCCGTTAGCATGGTAAATCGTTTTCCACCCCCTCACTTTAAATCTGGAGGTGTCTTCGGGTCTAAAATGAGTTTCTTGTAGGCAACATATAGATGGGTTTTGTTTTTTTATCCATTCTGATACCCTGTGTCTTTTGATTGGGGCATTTAGTCCCTTAACATTCAGGGTAACTATTGAGAGATATTAATTTAGTGCCATTGTATTACCTGTAAGGTGACTGTTATTGTATATTGTCTCTGTTCCTTCTGATCTACTACTTTTAGAGTCTCTCTTTGCTGAGAGGACACCTTTCAAGATTTCCTGTAGAGCTGGTTTGCTGGTTTACAAATTCTTTCAGTTTTTGTTTGTCCTGGAACGTTTTATCTCTCCTATTTTCGATGATAGCCTACCTGGATATTCTTGGCTGCATGTTTTTCTTATTTAGTGCTCTGAATATATCACACCAGGTCTTTCTGGCCTGCAGGACTCTGGATTAGTCTGCTGCCAATCTAATATTTTTACCATTGTATGTTACAGACTTCTTTTCCCAGGCTGCTTTCAGGATTTTCTTTTTGTTGCTAAGACTTGTGAATTTTACTATTAGGTGACGAGGTGTGGACCTATTCTTACTGATTTTGAGGGGGGTTCTCTGCACCTGCTGGATTTTGATGCTTTTTTCCATTGCCATATTAGGGAAATTCTCTCCAATAATTCTCTCCAATATACCTTCTGCTCCCCTCTCTCTTTCTTCTTCTGGAATCCCAGTTATTCTAATTTTTTTCCGTCTTATGGTATCACTTATCTCTCAAATTCTCCCCTCATCGTCCAGTATTTGTGTGTCTCTCTTTTGCTCAGCTTCTTTATTCTCTGTCCTTTGGTCTTCTATATCACTAATTCTTTTTCTGCCTCATTTCTCCTAGCAGTGAGAGCCTCCATTTTTGACTGCACCTCATTAATAGCTTGTTTTATTTCAACTTGGTTAGATTTTAGTTCTTTTATTTCCCCAGAAAGGGCTTTTATCTCTCCGGAGAGGGTTTTTCTAATATCTTCCATGCCTTTTTCATGCCCGGCTAGAGCTTTGAGAATCGTCACTCTGAACTCTAGATGTGACATATAACCCATTTCCATATTGATTAGGTCTCCAGCCTTTGGTACTGCTTCTAGTTCTTTTTCTTTGTGGTGATTTTTTCTGCCTTTTCATTTTGTCCAGGTAAGAATATGTGAAGGAGCAAATAAAATACTGAAAGTGTGGAAACGACCCCAGGAAAATGTGCTTTAACCAAATCAGAAGTGTCCCCAAATTGTGGGTGGGAGAAAGGGGATAAAAAGAAGTTCAGGGAAAAAAAAAAAGAATATAAAAAAAGAAAACAAATAAAGAAAAAAGTATATATATATATATTAGAGTGGTGACTAGAACAGGGTCACCCACTTAATTTTGTGAGTATTTTGGTTTCTTAGAAGAAACTGCCTCCCAAAATTTTAAAGAATGAAAACATATATAAGGGAAATTTCAGTGAAGGGATGGAATATCCCTATAAAGATGAAAAAGAAAAAAAAATTTTTTTTTAATTTTTAAAAAAGGAGTTGATAAAGTAAGTCGGTTGGGGGAATAAAGAAAAAGAAAGTGGAGAGAATTTGCTCAGGTGGAGACTAGAACAAGCCCGGAGCTAGATTTAGGGTATATTTTGTCCTATTAGAAGAAGTTGTACCCCAAATTTTTTTAGAGGAAAATACCCTATGTGTATACAAAAAATAAAGTTAGATACAAAGAAGGATAAAATATGACTATAATAATGAAGGTTCAGAAATGGTTATAATTATTTTTTTATTAAAGGTATTGTTAAGATAAACTAGTTTAAAAACGTTTAAAGAGGAAAAGGTAAAAGTTAAAAAAAATTAGCAGAAGGAAAAAAAATTTTTTTAAATCAATTAACTGCAAGACTAAAAAATCATGGGGAGAAAGCCATGAATTCCATGCTTTGCTTTCTCCTCCTCTGGAATTCCACTGTTCTCCCTGATAAGTGAACTTGGTGTTGGCTGGATTTCTTGCTGATATTCTGGGGAGGGGCCTGTTGTAGTGATTCTCAAGTGCCTTTTCCCGAGGTGGAATTGCACCACCCTTACCAGGGGCCAGGCTAAGTAATCTGCTTGGGTTCGCTTTCGGGAGGTTTTGTTCCCTGAATGCTTTCTGTAGAGTTCTGGAGTACGGCAGTAAAGATAGTGACCTCCCAATCTCTGGGAGGGGAGTTTGGGGCCCCAATCCTCAGTGGGCCCACAATTCCGCCTGCAGTCTCCGAAACCTGCAAATTCCTGAGCTCCTCCAGGGGGTGTCTCCCCGATCTTGTGGGGACCCCACTCACAGAGCAGTGGCCTGTGCCATGGATTACGGTTCAAGGTAACCCCGAGTTGAGACTCCTTATTGGCTCTGTCTCTGTAGCTCGCTTCTCTGGTCTAACACCCGTGAACTATGCGACACTCAGACACCCCCCATCCTTCTGTGACCCCGCGGGACCTGGGGCCACGTTGATCCCGCATGGGCTTCACCCCCGTTTAGCATCTGGAGTGATGTCCCTCTGTGGAACAGACTTAAAAGTCCTGATTTTGTGCTGCGTTGCTCTGCCACTTGCCGGGAGCTGGCCCCTCCCCCCGCAGTCTATCTTCCCGTTGCTTTGGATTCACTTCTCCACCGGTTTTACCTTTGAAAAAGTGGTCGATTTTCTGTTTCTAGAATTGTTGCTCTTCTTCTCTTTAATCTCCTGTTGGATTTGTAGATGTTCGCAATGGTTTGATAAGCTATCTAGCTGATCTCCTGCTACCTGATGTCCTCTCAGCCTGCTACTGCTCTGCCATCTTGACTCCTCCCTCCCTATTTTTTTTTTAAGATTTTATTTGTTTATTTGACAGACAGATCACAAGTAGGCAGAGAGGCAGGCAGAGAGAGAGGAGGAAGCAGCCTCCCTGCCAAGCAGAGAGCCTGATGGCGGGGCTCAATATCAGTACCCTGAGATCCTGACCTGAGCCGAAGGTAGAGGCTTTAACCCACTGAGCCACCCAGGAACCCCTTGTCTTTATTTTTAAAATGTATTTCACCAGATACTTAATTGTAGGTTGTTTGTTTTCTTTAACATTTTAAAGACGCTGTTCCATTATTTTTTCTGATACGAAGTTTGTTGTCTTTCTTATCTTTGTTTCTCTATATTTAATGTGTCTCCTCATCCCCCCTGCCTGCTGCTTTTAAGACTTTTTTTTTCTTTATCACTATTTTTTTTTTAAAGCAGTGTAATTATGACTTATCCTGATGTGGATTTCTTTGTGTTTATCTTTCTTATAGTTCATTGACCTTCATGAATCATTGGGTACTTTTCATTGAATATTGAAAAATTTTTTCTATAATTTCTTCAAATGCTTTCTATCTAACCCCCTTTTTTCCTGAGACTTGAATGACATGTTTGTCTGCTTTATACTGTCTCACAGATCACTGACATTCTATTTATTTTAATGATGGATGAGACGTTTTTGTTTTCTATCGTTAATTCTGGAGAGTTTCTGTAGTTATATCATTATGTTCACAGTCTTCTGCAATATTTAAACTGTTAATTACATCCAGTGAATTTTTTATTTCAGATTTTTTTCTATGTCTACAAATTCCATTTAAAAAAAATATTTTTCATCTCTCCATATTGTGCTCATGTTTTCTTTTAATTCTTGGAGCATCTTTATAACAGACTATATTTTCCACATTCTTTTCTTTTTTTTAAGAGATTTTATTTATTTGAGAGAACGCATGAGAGAGCACCAGAGAGAGCATGAGGTTTGGGGGGGAGGGAGAAGCAGGACACCCACTGAGCAGGGAGCCTGATGATGTGGGGCTCAATTCTAGGACCCCAGGACCATCACCTGAGCCAAAGACAGATGCTTCACTGACTGAGCCACCCAGGTGTCCCACAACATGATTTTCTATTGCACATGCCCTTCTACAACTTCTCTACTGCCTAATCAAGAGATGGCATCTATGTCTCCTCGCTTGAAACTGGTCAGGCCCTTATGGATTTGTTGCCTGAGAATATGGATATTATGACACTGTTATTTCTAAGCCTGGGTCATAGAAAGTATACAACTTCTACCTTGTTTTCTATTTTTTGCGATTCTCTCCCTGATACTCCTCTACCATGCTGTGAGAAACCCACATCAAATGGGGAAGCTCATGAGGAAATGAACCAAAGGCCAAAGCCTTAGCTAATAAGCTCCCAGCCAATAACCAGTACCAGCTTTCCAACCATATTAGTGAGCTCTTGGAAGCAGATCCTTTAGCTCCCAAGTCAAGTTGCCACACCTGATGCTGTGTAGAACTTCCCTTCTGAGCCCTGCCTGAATTCCAGATTCACAAACAAAATAATTTTTTTAAGTCACAAGTTTTGAATGGTTCGTTATATACCTGTAGGTATTTTTATTTTCTCTTTTAATTTCTTATCTTTTGATTCTGTCATCTCTGTCTTTTCCATATCTTTATTGACTGATTTTTTCATTATGGGTTACATTTTTCTGATTCTTTATAGTAATTTTTAAAAATTTTATTTATTTATTTGAGAGAGAGTGTGAGAGAGAGCATGAGAGGGAAGACGGTCAGAGGGAGAAGCAGACTCCCTGTGGAGCTGGGAGCCAGATGCGGGACTCATGGGACTCTGGGATCATGACCTTAGCCAAAGGCAGTGACTTAACTAACTGAGCCACCCAGGTGCTCTCTTTATAGTAATTTTTGGTTGGATGCAGGATTTAGTAAATTTTGTTGAGTGCAATCTATTGTTTTGTTTTAAAAGAGAATTGGATTTTGTTCTGGCAGGCTGTTAAGTTACTTAAGAATCAACTTGATCTTTTTTGAGGGTTGATCTCTTTACAGTGGGACTACAGTACCTTTTACTGTCAGGTGGGGTTCAGAAAACTTTTTTTGTAGTAAGATAGGTAGTAAATATTTTAGGTCATGCAAACCATGTTGTATGCTGCTGCAGCTGCTCAAATTTGCTGTGCAAAGCAGCTGTGGACAGTGGGTAAATGAATGGGTGCTTCTTTGTTTAAATAAGACTTTATTCACTGGAGTAAGTGGTGGGCCACATTTGGCCTGTGAGCACTGTTTTGCTGATCCCTGCTCTGGGGCAGTAGTTCTTTTAAGTTTTTTGGTTTTACAAACTTTTCTGTGGGTCTCTTTTGCTTATTTTTTGCATCTGTCAGTATTTACCGTATTAGAGATTGTAGCTGAAGTATTTTAGAGCCTTTATTCATCCAAAATTAAATAATGATTAACCTATTATATGTTTGCATGAATAACATTTTTTTAGTGAAAAATAACTATCTCTTAGAAAACAATAGCGAGAATAATGTTATCCATTTATTTTTTTTGGTCTGAATGTCTTTTGTGTCTGGCTTAAGAGAGAAGAGCTGGAGTCTCATATGTGCTTTTTCGTTAAATCTCTTACAATATCCCATTTCAGATAGCATTTGAAATACTCTACTATGTACTCATAGGAGAATAATTCTAAAAATGGCAAGTAACATCTTGGGATTATTAGAAAAACAGTTGAGACCTTGTTGATCCCTGAAAAGGTCTTCCAAGTCCTCCACAGGTCCCCAGACTACACTTCAAGATCACTTACCTTGGGCAAGATTAACCTGAGGTATGCTAGGGCTTGACCCTTCTGGGGTTTCAAACGAATATGCTAGATATTTGAAGAGGTATTCATACTCTCCACTTTGGTTTTTGGGAACTCCAGTGATTCCCTACCCTTTGTGACCTCTGGGAATTGTTAGCTGTTTTCCTGTAATGTTTCTTTCCCAGCAATGCTGTTCTTTGCTTGTCTTTGTAGAGTTTCACCCTATGCATGTGCAGAATACTCCATGCAGACTTATGGAGTTTTTCTGTAGGATAGCTCCTTCCTCAACTTAATGAGACTGAAAGATTCTATTAGACTGTGCCCTCCCTGCATTGCAGTCTAGAAATTGCCTTCAGTCAGAAAGCACAGTTGTACATAGTGCTCACCTCATTCATATCCATTCTCTCGGGATTCTTAATGCTGCCTATTGTTTAGTGTCTGGAGATAGTCCTTTCATTTGTGGTTGCATTTAGTTGTTTATGTTGGGGGTAGGGCTAAGTCCTGTAACAGTTATTTCTTCATGTGGAGACATCCCTGACCGCTTGGGTTTTGTTTTTAATCATATCTGTTGAATCATATCTGAATCATATCTCAATCACACTGAGGTCTTATGTTCCTATTAAAACATGATATTTGTTGTCTTAACCTTCAGTAAAAGCTTTCCTTTTAGTATTCTGTTTATATTGGTAAAAAAATAACTTTTACACAAAGGGGACATTTTCCACTATGGTATGAGGAACACAGGGGAATGTAGTCACTTATTATATATGTAAACCATTTGTTTGCCTTTTGTATTAGGCAAGTATGTGGGCGCTTTATGTCTCAGTTTCTTAGTTTTAATGTATCTAGAATGTTAACTGGGAATGATAAACAGAATATTATAACTATTTTGGTTTTTAGTTTTAAGTCTTGTCCCTCAGGAGTTAGTAACTACTCTTATATACAGTAGTCATACAGACATAGATTCAAATTCTGAGTCTGTGCTTTACTAGATGTGTCAGTGAGACTGTTTGCTTACCCTGAATCTGAGCCTCTATTTCCTTATCTGTAATGTGGGCATGATAATGCTGTATTAAATAGAAATAAGAACGTTTAGTAACACAGCTGCTGCTGCTGCTGGGGTTTTTGTTTTGTTTTGTTTTGTTTTTGTTTTTGTTTTTGGTAATAGAGCTTCTAATAACAGTGCTTTAAACAAGTGGAAATTTATTTTCTCTTTCTCTTCAATAAGAAGAACCTGGCAGTTTAGAAGTGGTATGACAGCCCATAGTGTATGTATTGTGGACCCAGATTACTTCTCTTTCCATCCTACCATTCTTAGCTTAAGAGTTCTATCCTCAAGTTCACCTCATAAGTGATTGCTGGAATGTTACTCATCATGTCCATGTGCCAGGCAGCAGGAAGAAGTAGGTGGGGAAGGAAAAAGGGGACATTTCTTCCTTTAAAGAAACCTTATAAAATATAGTCATTTGATTCAAATCTTACTGGCCATAACTTAGTCATATGGTTGTATCTAGCTTTAAAGGAAGCTGGGGAATATAGTCTTTTAGCAGGAGGCTATGAAGAAGGAAGGGAAAAGGGGCTGTTAGGTTGGCATCCAGGAGCATCTGTCACTAATGTCGTCTCTTTCAATTTTATGGGTTCCCAATGAATTGAGAAATTATCTAGGAGTTAGTGGGTGGAGTCCAAGATATTCTTTTAGAACTGACAAAGCTGATTCTTGAGAAAGGGGATTATATTTGCAGTTAAGTGTGTTTCCTAATATTAAACCCTAGCATTAAACAGACTTGTCCATCTAGTCATGAAAGTGCTGGCCAGGTAGAGCCTGCCTCTATTAACTTTGTGGCATGAAGAAACAAAGTCGTGTGTTCTGCCAGCAGCTGTTTCTCAGCAGAAAGGGAGGGGTGGGTGAGGACTAGAGAGGCTGAGAGTGTTACATATGGCATCAGAAATGGGGAAGTGTTACCCTCTCTGTTCTCCCTTCCTACAGTACTTTATCCTAAGCGTTTAGCGTGGTGCTTGGCATTGAGGAAGCATACAGTATGATGCTTATTATTATAATGATGATTTGAGCAATTCGAGTAGCCACCACGATGTCTCAGGAACCTGTGCATTTAATCTTCCCACATGTGTTGCTATTTGACACGTAGCTTGGTTTCTATGACTATTATTTTTTTTATTTCACCGTGAGATAAAATTGGTAAACAATTTTAAAATTGATAAACAATTTAGAATAACAGTGTTTAAACTTTCATTGAGGTTATAGTTCCCTTTACAAATGTAAAGCAAATTATACATTACGCTTTCCGGGAATACATGGGTTTTAAGAACTTATGGCAGCTGAAATTCAGATACTGCCATATTACTGTAAACTGGTATCAGTGACTGTTGAATAAGTACAATTAATTAATAGGAATGCGAGAGTGGTTAAGATCATGTGAGGCAGATGGACAGTCAACATGTTTCAACTTCAACTGTGCCTATCTCCTAGCTTTTACCTTAAGCCAGTTAGTATTAACCTGGGTGTTACTGTTTTTCTTGTTTAAATCAATAAAATGAAGTTGATAATAGCGTCTATATCCAAGGTAGAGGAGTAAATAGAAGCCTTACTTCTGGGCCAGAGTATCCACTTGCTCTTTTCTTTTGTTGCTGTTGTTTTTATAGTCATTATTGTTGTTGCCTTCTTGGCCTTTCTCACCTTACCCTGATTGTCTTGCAGGTTCCAGTGATTTAAGTGCTCTTGAATTTCATAACTTGGAGATAAAATTATTCTGAGCAAACAGCTTGGCCCTTTAGATCTGTTTTTGTTAAAAAAGGAAAAGCAAAAGTCCTCAAGGGTAATCTTCATGATCTTTGATCTTTCCACAATAAGAAAAACCTTTCACAGTCTGCTTCTGGCTCATCAGGGAAAAAGATCTTTTGGATGCCCTTCAAAATTTTCCCTTCTTTCTTTGCTTCCTCTCATGTCTCCTTCCTGGCCCGCAAGAAAGAAAATATGTCAATTTGATATTGCTGGCCCCTTCTGAAAACCTAGTAATGGTATTTATCCTGTCAGCAGTTCCTGGGTATTTAGTGTTTTATATCTTGATCTTGATTCCTTATTATTTGAGGAAAAGTCCTTAACTTTCCCCATTCCTTTCTGATGAATAGCTTGGGTTATAGAAGTTTGGTCCCCTCACTAAGAGCCACAGATCCCCTGCTGTTTTTATAGGTTGACTTTTGACACAGACTACTTCTGTTCAAGGAGCTCATTGTTATTAAGTTAGTGCCATTTTATACCAGAACTTAACTTTTAAAGCACATTGAAATAGACTTCTTATTGGTTTTTTGGTTGATGTTTAAAATTGGTGTTTTTTTTTTTTCCTAATGGCCCAAATAGCACATGCTCAGTGTAAAAAAAATTATTCAGAAAATATATAAATCATAAAGAAGAAAAAAGAGCTCTCCCATAGTTCTACTCCACCAAACTAGTCACTTTTAATTTTTTATATGATTCTATCTACATCTATCTATATTGTATTTATATAAATACATATATAAAACATATATACCTATACATATATAGAGATTTATATGCTATTCGAGTTTTTTTTTTGTTTTCTCCAGAATGTAGTCCTTCTATGTATACTGTTTTGTAATCTCCTTTTTTCCCTAACCTATATAATGTGTTAGATTGTTTTAAATAGTTGTATAGGATTTCATAGAATGAATATAATTTACTTAGCTAATTCCCTATTGAGGTGTGGATACTTAGGTTGCTTATAATTTTTTAGTAATTTAACCCCAGGATGGTAAACATTCTTCTGCATCCATTTTTGAGTAGTTGTGTTATTTTGGTTTTCTGATGTATTCATAGAGTTTAATTCATGTATCAAAGGTTGTATACCTACTAACTGATTATGAAAGTGCCTTTTTCTAATCAAATTTGGGTATTATCAGTCATTTTAATATTTTTCAGTGTGATAACAAAACTAATGTCTGAATGATTAATTCCTATTTCTTTGATTATTAGAGATTAAATAATTTTCATGTTTTTTGGCCACTTGGATTTTTTTCTGAGATTAATTTTGTGTTATATAGTCTTGCTTATGTTCCAAAGGTATGTATATTTTGAAAACAGTAGAACTTTATTTCTTGAGATATTTTAAAATTATACTATTATATATTCTATAATATATATTTACATATTATAAAATTATATTATAAGTGATATTGTTTTTGCTGGACTTAATTTCTTACTTAGCTAGTTATTTTCAAGTATTGACATAGGAAAGAAATTAGTAAAGAAAACCAAGCTTGTTAGAATAATTTGTCTAAAATACAAATGAAGAGAATTGAAATTCTTAATGCTTATTTGCACTTTAAGATACCTAGTTTGGTTTAAATGTTTTTAATTTGCTCACATCTGGTTCTTAACCATGTTCTAGATAAGAGATGCCTATATAAATGTGTATCGTATTTTTACTTCTTCATTTTCATCATTGTTAAAATGAAAGGAATTGGGAACTGTTAATTGAAGTACTCATTTTAGCAAACTATGATCAGAAGATTCTTGGATATAATCTTTCCACATGATAAGGAGCATGTTTTTATTTTATTGCTTTTAGAAGAAAAACAACGGTGAAGACATTATGTATTTATGCAGACTACAAATCTGATGAAAGCTATACTCCAAGCAAGATCTCAGTCAGAGTAGGAAATAATTTTCACAATCTTCAAGAAATTCGGGTATGTTTTTCACATTTTAAAAGATATGTTCTCCTGTGACTCTTGCTCACAGGAGAACTATTAGAAAATAGTTACATTTGACATTAGATTAGACCGATTTAAATGTTAATACAAAAAAAATAAATGTTAATACATAAAAGGAATATTGTTAATATTTAAGAAAGCATTTTTAATTTTTTATATTTAAAATTTTTTTTGATTCATTTGTCATCTTCGTTTTTTCCTAGTGTTTTATTACAGAAATTTTCAGATGTATAGAAAAGCTGAATTGTATAGTAAACCGCAGTATACTCACCTCCTAGAATCTATAATTATCAGTGTTTTGCTATATTTGTTTTATTATTAACTGTCCATCAATTCATCTAATTTTTATATGCATTTCAAAATAACTTGCAGATATTTGTACTTATCACCCCAAATACCTCAGTGTAATATATGATAACCAGAGTTTTGCTTCAGGTTCATTTTTTTACAATTTATATGCAGTTTCCGCATATCTTAAATATATTTATTTGTGAGTTTTCACAAATGTAAAAACATACCTGTAACCCTGACTCCTATTAACATATAGAACATTTTCACTACCCCATTAAATTTCCTCATATCTCTTCCCAACCAATCTCCTTCTCTATCCTACTCTCAGAGGTAAGTGTTGTTCTAATTTTTTTGTTTGCTTATTCATTCATTTATTATATAGATCATTTTACTTTGTTCTAGCATGTCATATAAATGGAATCACAGATGGTATAACTTATTGTGAAGCTTTTTTCACTCAGCCTAATTTTTTGACAGTCCATCCATGTTGTTGTGTGTATAGCAGTACTTCATTTTTCTATATTCCTGAGTTATACTCAGGAATTGTTTGAATATACCCCAATTTATTTATCTGCTTTATAACTTTTCGAAGCTATCAGGATAATGCTTTTGTGACCTGACTGTTACTAGTGCTAAAATACTTACGTTTCAGAGATACTTTCAGTGAGTTTGAACTTTGTACTTGAAAAGTTCTGGCCCTTTGCATCTTTTCTTGTCAGAAAGTCATTGAGTTCAAACAATCATTAAAATCTTTTGAATTAGGTGATTCTGAGAGATCTGGGAAGCACCTGTGGTTTTTGAAAAGACTTTCAGCCAATTTGTGGCCTGGACTCTTATTTGAGTTCGTGTTTATAAGACCCTGTATCTACATTTATATTTCTTCCCTGAGTTAGTAATAAGCTTAATAAGAATCACATATACTTTCATTACTTACTCATTAAATGCAGTGTTGTTTCTTTGTGAAATTTGTTTATGTGTTTACAAATAAGGACATTGTCTCCCACAGATTTTTTTTTTTTTTCATCCTTTGAGGTAAGTTTGCAACTTTTTTGAGATGACCACCTGGTCTTATTCCAGTTATCTTCCTTACTTTTAAGGAATGTGAAATAAGTCAAGCAGAAAACAGAATTATCATATGGTTTCACTCACACATTAAATATAAGGAATAGCACAGAGAACCATAGGGGAAGGGATGGAAAACTGAAGGGGGAGAAAATCAGAGAGGGAGATGACCCATGAGAGACTATGGACTTTGGGAAACAAACTGAGGGTTTCAGGGGTGGGGGGTGATGGGGTTGGCCAGGTGATGGGTATTGAGGAGCACACATGTTGTGATGAGCACTGGGTGTTATATGAAACTAATGAATCATTGAACAGTACATCTAAAACTACTATAGAGTGGCTAACTGAACATATAAAAAAAAGGAATGATCCTATAAATTTTCTTGACTATGAATTTGTCTTTAAAAAATCACTCTAAGTAAGATATTCTTTTTTCGTTTAAAAATATTTATTTTGTGTGACCATACTGGTTAATATGTACTTTCCATGCTTGAATAAATTCATAAATAGATCAGTTCTTCATTTTTCTTTGTCAGTTTCTTCATTTTACCCAGGGCTTTTTTCATTCAGAATATTTTAGATTCTTTTTATTACCATAATTACATTGGGCTTTTTGCTAGCCCTTTTAGTCATACGATACATTTAATCTGTTTTACTGTTTTAAGGACTTGAGATATACTTTGTTAAATATTTTGTATTTATCACATGATTGGGCTAATCATATTGAGCAACCTTTTGGGAACAGAGCTGGCTTTTTTTGGTGTAAAATTAAAGGTTTATCGTATAATCCCTCTGGCAGGTTGAATTATGTGACATATATTTGAAATGTCCACTAGATGTCACTGTTGTCCTTTAATTGCTAGTCTCCTAATCTAGATGTTAATAAGACCTTAAGTAGTCTTCTTTGTAACTCGATTTTCTCAGAGTATATATATTCAAATATTCTTTGATGCATTTTGGGAAATGTACATCTTCATACATGACTTCCAGGTTTAAGTGTTAAATATATATTTTGTATTCTTTTGTAAACTGGACAAACTTGAAATATTTGGATCATCGCAGAATATTTTTAATCTAGCTTTTGCTTCTTTTATATCATTTAAGTACTGAAACATTAGTCACATAGAATAAGGGCTCTTTTAGGTAGTCTCTTAATTTTATTCCAAGTGTGTTTATATTTCTGTGTAGTGACCACATAGCCTCATGAGACCAGTAATACTAAATATTACCAGGTGATAATGTAAGTTGTTTTCCTGAAAAACTTAATGAACATACTGCTTTTCTGCCACAGTTCTCACTAAGGAACCATAATTTTTGGATTTTGCTTTAAAATATTAGTGCCACCTTTGCAGCTCATGATATAAAGTATACTTTATCTTTTAATTATACATCTTTATATGTGATTTATTCTGTTTACCTTTTTTCTAAGTTAAATATTCTGGTATTATTTTGTTTTTTAAGGGAAGATAAGCAGATCATGATTGTATTTTCTTACATCTATAAGATGTAAATTGTTATTTTTAAAAAATCTTCTAACTCCGATACTAAGACAAATGATTAAAGTAGTGTTAACTTTTATGAGGCTTTTAGAGCCATCATTTCATTAGTTATAGGACTGATTTAACTGAGTGGAAAATCCAACTAAATCTTTTTATATTTTTCCATGGAGGGTTGCCCACGGGAAGGTGTAGTATGTATTGAAGTGTTTAATGGGTTTTCCTTTTTTACTAGAAATTATGGATTTGTTTACTTGAAACACTCTAAAAACCTATTTTCTGTCATTTTATTATTTATTTGAGTTGGTAACTTTACAAATATTTAGTTCAGGGCAAGAAAAGCTAATGGCTACCCTATCTATCAAAAAATTATTCTTTTTCTATCATGTTTTCCTTCATTTCAGTTATAAAGCACACTATTCTATCTTGATCTTTGTTACCTCTGTTGAAAAATCTCTGAGAAGAGATTAAGCCTTCCCTTTACTCTTCGAGGATGCATATTTCAACCTCTATACCTGAGGAGGGACTTACAATGGAAATAAAGTTTAGGCTTTCTACTTAATGGTTATAAGATACTCAAACTAGGTTTGTTTGGATAGAATGCTTTTGATGCCAAAACTGTTGAATAACTTCCTTGATAACATGATGAATTAATTTATGCCACTAATTCTACTTTTTCGCTTTTAAAATTGTCCACTCTACAGTAATTGGGAACCAACAACCTAAGAACGTTTCATGAGGTGTTTGTGACTTACTGCTTCCACACAAACTACTTTTTTTTTTTTAAACACAAACTACTTCTATGTAGAAGTGAGGACTTAGCATTTCAGAGTCTTTATGGCACTATCTTCTCAAAACACATCATCTCAGTTGTGTAATTTTGTGCAAGAAGTCATGTTCATCATATTATTGAAATTACTCCACAGAAATTTTCAAATAAAGATAAATGCTTTTAAAATTTTTATTTAGCTATCTACCTATTTATTTATTTATATTTATTTTTTTTAAGTAGATTCCATTCCCAGTGTGGGGCTTGAACTCATGACCCAGGAGATTGAGATTCCTGAGCTTTATGGACTGAGTCAGTCGGCGCCCTGTTTTTGAATATTTTTAAACTATTTGCCTTTTAGCATTATGTTTTGGTTTAGTGCTGTTTTTTTTCCCTCTGCCCTCAGAAGGAAAAATACGTGCAAAGATAATATTTTGTCATTTAGAGTGAGAGATGAAAGAATAGTCTATCTTAGATGTAACCATTTTATTTTTAAAGATTTTTATTTATTTATTTGACAGAGATCACAAGTAGAGAGAGAGGCAGGCAGAGTGAGAGAGGGGAAGCAGGCTCCCTGCTAAGCAGGAAGCTGGATGCGGGGCTCGATTCCAGGACCCTAAGATCATGACCCGAGCCAAAGGCAAAGGCTTAACTCACTGAGCCACCCAGGCGCCCACATGCAACCATTTTAATATTGTAGAAAACATCTCCATCTAAGATTCAAGAAAACAGTCCTTTTCAGTTTGCCTACTATTTACCTTTTAAAAAATGATTATAGAAATTTTTGTATTTAAATATGAAACTAAAATGAGTTAGATATAAAATGACAGCTCTCAAAATTATTTCTATACAGTTCTGTAAAAAACAACTTGTTAACTGAAAGTTAAAGAGGTATTTTCAGCATAGGGTGAAAATTGTCCTTTGATTCATTGTTAGCATTCTGCTTCTAAAATTTGTGGCTGCAAAAGGATAGAATATTAATGGAGCACAAGATTATGCACTTAAGTGAATTTTAAGTTTTGTTTTTGTCTTCAGATAATAAAGCTGTTACCAAAGTTGGTTTTTTTTTTTTTTTAATTTTTTTTAAGAGGATGCTTGAAACAAGTCTTCAGTGTTAAGAGAGCAGAAATATTTTTCTTTTCTTCCGTGTGGGCAAGACTTTTGGCTCTCTTCCTTGTGTCTTGAATCAGTAGCATGGCTATGGGAGTCCATATGTGGTACTTTGACAAAAGTGGTTAAAAAGTCAGCTCTTCTGTTAGCATAAAATTTGCTATTATAATTTGATTTCTGTTAATGTGTTTGGTAGAGTAAGAAGATGCAGACAAAAGTCTCTGACTCTATCCATCGATCTTAAAATCTACTTATATTTACTTTCTGATGAGGTTCTGTTTTAGACAACTTGATATAAAGTAGAATGATTTAGGTGGTACCTATAAACATAAATTGATTTGATAGGACAGTGTTTAATTTATTGAGCCTTTGAAAAAAATAGTTTTTGCTGAATTTAGCTAGTTTAAAAGAAAATGTTTTCAAAAATTAGCTTTTATAACTGACCCTGGGACATCTTCGACATGAATGTGGAATACTTTGTTGGGATACAGATAGTTTTTAGGCCAGAAATGTTATCTTCTCTTTTCCCTCTCAAAAAGTAACATATGCAATTTTTATAAAGTTATTCATGATTATATACATTACTTATTTCCAAAATGGAGTTAAGATGACTATGCATTTGGGGTTATTTACTTTTGAATCTAAAATGTTACACAGTGGAATATTATATATATTTTTAAAGATCTTATTTATTTATTTTGGGGGGGGGACATAGAAGGAGAGAGAGAATCTCAAGCTGACTCCACAGCAAGTGTGGGGACCCATGCGGGGCTTGATCTCCTGACTGAGATCATGACCAGAACCAAAACCAAGAGTGGGATGCTTAACTCACTGAGTCACCCAGGCAACCCTATATATATTTTTAAGAGATTAATACTCTTGTAACTTTTGGTTTTTTGTTTGACCACAAACTTAGACTGCAGGGGCATTCCCATTACAAAACAGACTTGTGCTTTATTCATTAGATATTTATTTATGGCCTTTTAAGTGCCAGGCACTGTATTAGATACTGGGGATACAGTTAAAGAGAGTCACTGTTTCTGCCCTTAAGCCCTTATTAGTTTGGTGGAAACAATAGGCAAATAAATAATTACAATATAGTCTAGTAAATAAACACACAGGACCATGTGAATGCATTGGAATATTAGGAGCGATGTTTTTAAATTTTTTTCTAAAAGAGGTGATGGTTCACCTGAATCTTAAGGATAAATATAAAGCCTTCTCAGTTGGGGAATCAAGTGGAGGCATTTTACAGGGGGCACAGCATATATAAAAGTAGAGAAACAGGAGCACATGGCCTAATGGCAGAACTGCAAGTAATTTGGTATTTCTGATAACGAGGTAGGTATGGGGGAGTGGCAAGAAAGACTGAAGTGTTTATCCATTCTACACATTTATTGTTATGATCATGGTAATATGGCATCTCTACATAAGGACTTTACATTCATTCAGGGAACAAATGTGTAATTGTTACATGAAAATACATAGACCAAAATCAGATTGTGCTTACTCTAAGACTTCTAGGGATTTTAGACTTTAAATGAGGAGACACTGATAAAATTTAATCTTGGGAATGTTGGGGCTGGACAATGTGAAGACTGAATAGGTAGTATCCAGGTGAAAATTATGAGGATTTAACCAAAAGGCCATGGGAATTGTATTCAGACGAAAGGGGATGTATTTAAAGTAGAATCAACAGAATTTGTGACTGATTATTACCTAGGGTATAGTGGAAGTACGGGGTTGGGGTTCAAGTAGTTAGAAGAGGGCATCTAGAATTCTTCTCATGTTTGGCACCTGGTTGAATGCTGTGTTAATCAGAAATGGAGTACAGAGGTAAGGAACATTGGGGATGGAGAGAAAGGTTAAGCTAATGAGATTAGTTTTTGTCACTGATTTCTGGTAGATGGAGGGCTTTTCAGGGGGTAGTCAGGTAATTGGATCTGAACTGGGGGGAAAAAATCTAGGTTAGAGGTGCAGATTTGAGAATTATTAGTGTGTAAGTAGAAGCTTAGGTGTGAGTTCTGATTCATTCAGGGAACATGTATAGTAGAAAAGAAGACTGCTGGGGCTCAAACTGTGGAAATGCCAGTGTTCAAGGGTTGGGAAGAAAAAGATGATTTAATGAGACTCCTCTCAAGCTGCCAGTGATGAGAAGAAAATTGATAGTTGTCACAGAAGCTAGGAATGGTCAGGAATATCCAGTCAGATAGGGACTGAAAGCTTCCTGCCTAAGCTTGTGTTACATGTTTTAATAGGCAATTTAATGCAATTCTGTACTAAGGCGTCTTCTGCAAGTAGTTTAATCACTCTTTGGAGCTATAGTTTCTGCATTTATAGATTGGAGACTAATGAAATTATTTAATAGCAGGAATTCAGCTTTTCCTACCCTAGTATTTGGGCCCAGTAAGAAGATTCTGAAGGGAATTCTTGTTTTGTTTCATAACGCTTTGAACGGGAAGGTTTTATACTGTGGATGCATACTTCAGCTTTGAAGTTGATGAGGTTTCTTTGAAGAGCATTGTGCTCTAGAGTCGCTTTTCTCAAGTGCTCTTTCGCAGTGGTTATGGAAGAACTGCACTGTTTCTTGTAGGCAGAGTGACAGCGGTAACAGCCAAGGGCAAAGAAAACAAAAAACAAAATTAAAAACCTTTATTTAATTGCATGGCAAGATACAATACAATAAAAATTTGTGCTTATGAAAATGAAAATGCTGTGGTTTCAGAGATGCAGATTATCAATCCCTTTTATGTAAGGAAAGCCCACTGAGTGAGTGTGACCAGCTCAACAGGGGAGGGAGGGAAGGTTGCCTGGCTAAGGACTTAGCACAGTGTCAAAAACAGTAGGCCTTTAATAAAAGTTGTCAAATAAGTAAGTATACTAGCAGTCGGTCCCTATGCTTGCCACTGATCCATGCTTGTGTAGTCTGCTTCAAAAAAGATTATTTGGGCAAGTCTGATTCCTTCTCTCAAAAATAAAAATTTATTTATTTTTGTTATTTTTTAAATTTATTTTTTATTTTTATTTATTTGTATTTATTCCTTCTCTCAAAAAACATAAAATTTACCATCTTCACATTTTTAAGTGTATAGTTCAATAGTATTAAGTGTATTCACATTGTTGCACAACAGATATCCAAATTTTTTTTCATCTTGCAAAACTGAAAATCTATATCCATTAAACACCTCCTCCTCA
Organism: Mustela nigripes; assembly: GCF_022355385.1. Lineage (NCBI taxonomy): Eukaryota > Metazoa > Chordata > Mammalia > Carnivora > Mustelidae > Mustela > Mustela nigripes. The sequence continues at coordinate 124,082,337 of NC_081557.1, read as the reverse complement.
TTTTCCCTCACCTTAGCCCTTGATAACCACCATTCTGCTGTCTGATCCTATGCATTTGACCACTTTAGATACCTCATGTAAGTGGGCTCTTAGTATTTGTCTTACTGTGGCTGGCTTATTTCACTTAGCACAATGGCATCAAGATTCATCCAGGTTGTAGTAGGATATGTTACCTTTTTAAGGATAAATAATCCACATTATGTGTATCCATCCATCTGCTGATGGACCTTCCACAAGAGGTGTGAATAATGCTGCTGTGAACATGAGTGTGCAAACATAAATGTTTCTTTGAGATCCTGCTTTCAGTTCTTTTGGGTATATACCCAGAAGTGGGCTTGCAGGATGAGATGATAGTTCTATTTGTAATTTTTTGTCCCTCTCAGAAATTGGCAAGTTAGCAGCAAGACTTGATACAGAGTTAGTAATATGGAGAGGGTGGGAAGGTGGAGGACCATGCACATTCTAAATTTTTAAAGTTAGAAGGGTAAAGACTATGAGATATGTGAAGAAGTAGGATGATGTAGGATGAATAGAGTGGATGCCCGGACACAGTCAGATTGACCAGCAGAGAAAAAAATAAGAGTTGAACGAATAACTGGTGCTGCCAGTGTTCATTTGCTGACCACTGTGGTACCTGGTTATTTACTTTCTCTGGGGTATATAAACTTTTTAGTAAGCCCCCTTTCCCTGGAGAAACTTTTGAACACAAATTCCTTTATTCTTGGCCATTAAAAATGGCCCTGATTAGAATAGAAGGAGCTGCAGTAAATTTTGCTGAAATCTGCCTGCTGAAAAATTTTATTTTAATTTTAAAGTGTATTTTAATTGAGGTCAGCCCACTCAGGACCTTCATTTTTTCCCTCAGCATCTTATTTTATGCATGGGGAATGAAGAATTAATCTCTAAAAATTAGAGGCCAGTAGCAGATTTTTGATGAGATCAGTGCTACGTTTGAAAGAGAAGAATCTGTACATGAATTTTGATTTAGATTGGATTGACCATCACAGAACTGGTTTTTGAGTCCTCTTGTTCACTGTTACTTGTATTTGTCACCTCTACTGTTGATTCAGCACTCTCAACACGCATGTCACTGTGCTAAGCAGTCACCACTCACTATTTCATTCTGTCTCCAAAGCTCAAGTGGTGATCAGATATTGTTGTTATCCCTATTCAGAAAAAGTTGAGACTTAGGTTACATGGACCTTTTGCTATGTGGCTCACTCTAAATGTGAGAATGTTAGAGCTGAAAGAAACTTTAGAGGTAAACTATTTCATCAAAAAATTAGATGCTAAGCAGTCAGGCAGGTAATATAACAGCAAGATTCCATGCCTTTATGCAAAGGGGGCAGCTTCTATGTGGTTTCAGCCTTTATAGCCACATAGGAATGTAGGCCCAGTGTTTTTTTTTTTTTTTTAAAGATTTTATTTATTTTATTTGACAGACAGAGATTACAAGTGGGCAGAGAGGCAGACAGAGAGAGGGGGGAGGAAGCAGGCTCCCTGCTGAGCAAAGAGCCCGATGCGGGGCTCGATGGGATCATGACCTGAGCCAAAGGCAGAGGCTTTAACCCACTGAGCCACCCAGGTGCCCCCCCTTTTTTTTGTAAATAAAGTTTTATTGGAACACAGGAACATCCATTCACATGTAAGATATATACATTTCAAGTAAATATATCTCCACCATTTTTTGAAAGTTGGGTTATTTTCCCTTGCTCATACTTAATTTAAGAAAAATGAACACTACTAAGTTAAAATGATATTCTTAGCTTTACAAAACATCTATTGATGACAGAGTAGTCTAAATTGTGAAAGCAATTAATTGTTCCTTGTCAACAGAAATGGGCTCCCAAAACTAGATTAAAAACCCAATGAAATAATGACTAACAATAGTAATAGCTATACTATTTAATATTTACTTTTTCTTTTCTATCTCTTGCTCATCAACCATTAGTAGACTCTAACAAATAAATAGATACATACTACAGAAACACCAATATTTGTCAACCTTAAAGTTTTTAAAGAGAAATCTGGATTTGAGTGTAAAGTTTCCCAATTTTTAAAATACACTGGGCAAACAGGGTAGGTCCACAGGTTAGCAGCTTCCAATAAAGTACAATCCCATTATTTTACAAACGAGACCTAGAGATGGAGTGAACTCCCCGATGTTCCACAGCAAGTCAGTGGTATAGCTGGGAATCAACATGCATTACATATTCCTTTCATTTTTTTCTTAAAATCACATTAGATTATAAATTACCATAATATTTCCTTAAATTTTTCAGAATAATTGAAGTGTGGAGTTGAGGAAATGAGCTAATGACAGGGGATAGGTTGACTGTAGAATTTTGAAGTGTATCTAAAAATTTTTTCTTCCTCAATATATTCTATTGAAAATTGATACTGTAATGCTAATGCTTTTGGCATAAACATTTGTAAATATTTGCTTTTCTTTCTGTTGATTGCTTTCCTTAATGATTGCATAAAGAGCATTAAACAGTATAATTTGGAGCAAAAAATTTCTAAGAATAAAAGAAAAAAATCTCCAAGCCTCTGAGTAAAAGAGGGAGAATATTGGAGTTGAAACTGTGGGAATATAAGCCAATTCATTCTTTCTTTTCTGGTCATTTTACCTTCATAAGGGAGTTAAAAAAAATCATCATTCTGGGGTTTGCACATTTGGGGGTGGGGTGGGTGGTTTTTCGTCTTGCGTTTGCAATTACAATTGATGGTAGAAAACAAACAGTAGCTCAGCAATCTCAGTGACATTTTCAGAACAAATTGTCTACTTTGTAATTAGCTTAGAATAATAATTAGCTAATTGAATGGTCCACAGCTAGTCTTGATCTTGGTGCTTAATTAAGTAGGACAGAGGCACTAGGCAGAGGCGATCCCTCAGGAACTTTGATGAGAAAAGATCTAGATTCAAACTAAGTGGTACCATAACTTTAAGACAGTAGTAGGGAAATTGTCCAGATAATGTGTTAGCTCAGTTTTTATTTAGCCTGAAGTCTTTTATCTCATTCCAAATTAATATGGTGTTTACTAAATAGCTGTGTGAATTTTTTCTTATTTTTTATAATGAAGAGTATAAGTTCTTGCTGTGGAGGGCACCTGGGTGATTCATTCAGTTAGGGGTCCAACTCTTGCTTTCTGCTCTGGTCATGATTTCAGGGTCGTGAGATTGAGCCCCACATCAGGCTCTGCACTCAGTGGGGAGTCTTGCTTGAGATTTTCTCTCTCCCTTTCCTCCTACCTGCTGTGTTGCTCTCTCTCTCTCTCCAAATAAATAAATAAATCTTAAAATAAGTTCTCACTCTGGGTCCTATATATCCAATAGGGTCCCATCCTTTGCTACCAAATAAATAAAATTATCACATGGTAACAGGTACCTCAGGTTAAAAATATATAATATCAAGAGAATGAGAAGATAAGCTACAGACTGGGAGAAAATATTTGCAAAAGGCACATCTGATAAAAGACTGTTATCCAAAATATATGATACTTCTAAAACTCAACAATAAGAAAGCAAACAAGAGGCCAAAGGCTTTAATAGACACCTCACAGAAGAAGATTTGCAGATGGCAGATAAGCATATGAAAATCTGCTTCACATCATGTCTTCAGGGAAATGCAAATTAAAATGAGATACCACTACAAACCTATTAGAACGGCCCAAATTGAAACACTTACCACCCCCAGTGCAAGGAAGGGGAGCAGCATGGGCTTTCCTTCATTGCTGACAAGTATACAAAATGGTCCAGCCACTTTGGAAGACAGTTTGGTGGTTTCTTTCATGACTAAACATACCAGCCATATAATTCAGCAGTAGTGCTCCTTGAAAACTTACATCCACCCAGAATCCTGCATGTGCATGTTTTATAGAGTTTTACTAATTGCAAAAACTTAGAGACAACCAGGATGTTCTTCAGTAAATAAATAGATTAATAAACTGGGGTACATCCAGACAATGGAATGTTACTCAGCACAAAAAAGAAATGATCTGTCAAGCCATGAAAATACATATTCCTAAACAGTGAAAACAAGAGTTTGTATAATTCCAACTATATGGGATGATTTGTATAATTTCAACTATATGACGTTCTGAAAAAGGCAAAACTATGGAGACAGTAGGAAGATTAGGAGCTAGGAGTTGGGGGGTGGTAGGAGGGATGAATAGGCAGAGCACAGAGGATTTTTAGGGCACTGGAAATACTCTGTAGGATACTATAATGATAGATACCTGTCATTATACATTTGTCCAAACCCATAGACTGCACAACACCAAGAATAAACCCTTATGTTGATAATGAGGGAGACTCTGCATGAGGTGGGGGTGGGCAAGAGACTTATGAGAAATCTCTGTACCTTCCTCTCAATTTTGCTGTGTATCAAATTGCTCTAAAAATTGTTTTTTTCTAAATAATTTTGTATGTACACTCTAGGCGCCCCTAGAGTGTGTTTTGCTTTTTCTCTCATCTATCTCTTTTCCCACCTCTCAGGGAAACAAGTTTTCATAGGGTTTGACTGGCAGGCATGTTGAGTTAACCTGAAATAATTACAACATGCTGGCAACTTCTGATTTCCCTACTTCTTCCCTAAGACTAAATACTTGCTGCAAAGCAAGTGAGATTTCATAATAATGAGTACCCTAATATTTTTTCTATAAGATAGGAAAAATCTCCAATTTTAAAATAGAAATCAATAAAATAATTAACAACGAACTTATAGCCAGCTACTACTAAAATGCCATTTTAGTGTATTTATATCTATTTTATCTGTATTTAGAAAGCAACTTTGAAAATACACAGATTCTAATTCTGTAAAATGTTAAGACTAAATAGTGGGTTTTTTTAAAGATTTTATTTATTTATTTGATAGCGAGAGAGAACACAAGCAGGGGGAGTGGGAGAATGAGAAGCAGGCTCTCCATGAGCTCTCAATCCCAGAACCTCAGGATTATGACCTGAGCCAAAGGCAGATGTTTAACGACTGAGTCACCAGGTGTCCCTAAATAATTTTATTTTTCTCTAATTTTAAAAGAAGAATCCCTGTTAACATAATCTTATATTCTTTAACTTAACTGAATTTCAGTTTTGTATGAGTTAACCTAAGTATTCAGATTCAGTAAACTCCTCTGAAGTTATGGAAAAGGTACTCTTTAGTACCTTTTAGTACCTGTTCAGTAGTAGATAGTATATAGATAGTAGTAGTAGTAGATAGTGTGTTTAGAGTGTGTGTGTGTGTTTAAAGATTTTATTTATTTATTTGACAGAGAGAGGGAACACAATCAGAGAGAGAAGGAAAGGCAGGCTTCAACACCAGCAGAGAAGAGGGAGAAGCAGACTTCCCTGCTGAACAGAGAGCCCGATGTGGGGCTCGATCCCAGGACTCTGAGATCAGATCTGAGCCGAAGGCAGAGTCTTAACCCACTGAGCCACCCAGGCGCCCCTAGAGTGTGTTTTGCTTTTTCTCTGATTTCACTTAATTGTAGTGAATCTAGCCAATCAAAAATATTGTTTACATAGTTTGTTTCTTTTTATAATAGTCATATACAGTAATAAATGTGGCCTTTGACTTATTCCTCTAATTGCTGTTTCTTTGAGATTCATGAGAAAAATGAATAGCCCTTTTTTTAAAAATATTTTTTAAAGGTTTTAGTTTTTAATTGTCAGAGAGAGAGAGAGAGCACAAGCAGAGGGTCGGCAGGCAGAGGGAGAAGCAGACTCCCCGCTGAACAAGGAGCCCAGTGTGGGATTCGATCCCTGGGATGGTGACCTGAACCAAAGCAGACGCTTAACTGACTGAGCCAACCAGGCATCCCATGAATAGCCCTTATAAAAAATACTGCCTCTGTTTTTGTTGTTCACTAAGTACTCATTTTAGATATAATACTCATTTTAGATATAATTGCTAAAACCTCAAAACTTAATCTGAAAGCTCTATTTTACTATGTTTTATTAATTACAGTTAAGAGTTGTTATACACAAATCTTGGTAAGCAATGACTGTGATGCCAGTAGTCTTAAAAGCTTATTATTCCAAGAGTTGAATTTCCTATTTTTTTTTCCTTTTTCCTTTTCTGTTTTTTAAATTGGGAACTGCTTGAAAGACATCATGTTCCTGACCTATTATAAATGCTATATTTTGGCTACATTGTTTTGTAAAATTGCTTTTAAAGAAGTTCTCTGCAGGGCGCCTGCGTGGCTCAGTTGGTTAAGCGACTGCCTTCGGCTCAGGTCACGAGGCCGGGGATCCAGTCCCACATCTGGCTCCTGCTCAGCCGGGAGTCTGCTTCTCCTACTGACCTCTCTCCTCTTGTTCTCTCTCTCTCTCCCTCTCGAAGAAATAAATAAAATCTTAAAAAAAAAAAAAAAAGTTCTCTTCATTGGTATTCCATAGACCTACATTGAGGCATATAGGAAATTATAAAATGTATTATTCCAATTCTGTTAGGAATATTGTTGAGGATGTAGTCCGTATCACAAAGTGGTCTTTTAATACAGATCCAGAATAAAAATACCCTTCCAGTCTGGATTCAGGAAAGAACGTTTTAGTTATGATAATAGATACACACACCCACACCCACGTTCCTCTACTCAAGACCTTTTAGCTTAGGGACTTTGGTAGATATGAAAAACCTCCTGTTGAGAGGGGATAGTGGTTGGGTGGGAGGAATATGGCAACTGTGTTAGTCACTGGTAGGTCATATTAGCAATTGTTTCTGTAGTTAAAAATTTGCACATGTGATAAAATGGACTTAATGATAGCTCTTTGGAAACTAATATGTTTATAAGTAGAAGAACCTCTGTGCTGTGTCAGAACCAATAATGATATCCACTTTGCTTTGACTGCCAGGAACCAGGGAACCAAATTTGTGACCTGCTTAATAATTGTATATATGTTTTTGTGTAGTAATTATATCCTTCTGTCATTTGTTTAGTAATTTTATGGAATATTTCTTTTTCTTTCTTTTTTTTTTAAGTTTTTAAGTTATATTTAACAGACAATGTTTTATTAGTTTCAGGTTTATAATGTTGTGATTCAACACTTCTGTATATCACCTGGTGCTCAGCATAGCGAGTGCACTCCTTAGTCCCATTCACTTATTTCACCCCTCCCCCATCCATCTCCCCTCTGGTAAGCATCAGTTTCTGCTCCGTAGTTAAGAGTCTGTTTCTTTGCCTCTCTGTTTTCTCCCTTTGCTCATTTGTTTCTTAAATTCTCCATAAGCATGAACTCATGGTATTTGTCTTTTTCTGACCAACTTATTTTGCTTAGCATAATACTCTCTTGCTCCATCTTTAGTAGTTGCAAATGGCAAGATTTCGTTCTTTTTTATGGCTGTAATATTTCATTGTGTGTGTATATTCACATATATGTGTATTTATACCATGTCTTCTTTATCCATTCTCAGTCAATGGACACTTGGGCTTCCATAATTTGGCTACTGTAAATAATGCTGCTGTATACATCAGAGTTGCATGTATCCTTTTAAATTAGTATTTTTGTATTCTTTAGAGAAATACCTAATAGTACAATTGCTGGATCATAGGGTAGTTCTGTTTTTAACTTTTTCTTTCTTCTGGCAAGTAATAATCATTTTTCATTTTTAAGTTTTTATTTAAATTCCATTGAATTAACATACACTGAAATATTAGTTTCAGGCATACATTTTAGTGATCTAGTACTTCCGTACAACACCTGGTACTCATCACTTACTTTTAACTTTTTGAGGAACCTCCATACTGTTTTTCAGAGTGGCTGTACCAGTCTTCATTCCCACCAACAGTGCAAGAGGTTTCACTTTTCTCCGCATCCTTGCCAACACCTGTTGTTTCTTGGGTTCTTGACTGTAGTATGCCATATTTCTTATCCAGCTGCCACAGATCTCTGATGGCTTACACCAGCACAGGGGTAGTATCTGTCTTGATCATCCTCGTGCCTAAGTACCTGGCACATAGGTATTCAGTTAATAGTTTTGCTTTTTTTTTTTTTTTTTTTGTCTATGTAATGGCCCTTGTATTTCCTTTAAAAATAGTGGAGGGACATTTGTTTTAGCTTTATTGAAGAAAAGGGCCCAAAGAAGATTATTTTTTAAACCTATTCTACCCTTGCAGCCCCATTTTTTTGGTATAAGCTTGTGATCTTAGAGATAATGACTGAAGGGAAATTAATTTACTGGGAAGAATCCAGGAGACTCATAACTACCTCTTATCATGGCCCAAACATGATGAGCTCAGGTTAAGTATTTTAAGGAAGGCACTTCAGAGAATGAGAACAAACTGAGGAATGAAAAGAAATCTCTGTCTTCACTCATATAACTTAGTATTTTAGGTAGCTGCTTCACATTTAACATAATAAAAGCATAAAGAAATCAAATCAGCTAGTTTGTAAAATCTAGTTGTTAAGTCTTAGCTTTATCTGTTTAAACATTTTACTGTTTCTTTTTTTTTTTTTTTAAGATTTTATTTATTTATTTGACAGAGAGAGATCACAAGTAGGCAGAGATTTAGGCAGAGAGAGAAGGGGAAGCAGGCTCCCCACTGAGCAGAGAGCCCGATACGGGGCTCGATCCCAGGACACCGAAGGCAGCGGCTCAATCCACTGAGCCACCCAGGCGCCCCCATTTTACTGTTTCTCTGAGGGGGATTAGTGAACGAGATTGAGAAGTGTTCTTTGCTTTCAAATACTTATTTTCTATGAAGAGTTGCCTTGTGTTGAGAGAGAATTATCTAAGGCAAATGTGGGATTCAAATTTGAAAATTTTCTGTTGACTGAGATCGGGATTATCAGTGGCATGGAATTATCATGACTCATTGAACTCCATTTAACCTGAATTTGTAGTCATTTGAAACTTGCTGCTATTCCCCTGGAGTCCTGTTGTACTTGCCATTGAACGCAGAGTTCTCTAACCTTGGCTTACAGGGGCAAAAACCCAGTCTGTTTCATAATCTGCAATCTGGGTTTTAAATATTGTATTCAAAGTGGGACAGAAGGATAAGACCTAAGCCAGAGGAAGGAACATGTTTCTAGATTGTCTTTGCCACATGCTGCTTTAATCACAGGTTTTGTAGTCAGCTCAGAGTTGCAGTTTTGTTACTATTATTTCTTTATTTGTGATTTAGGGCAGTTTCTCTGTTCTTTCTGAGCCTCTGTTTACTTTAAAAAATGAGACTCACAGTACCTGTTTTGTTTGGGTGGTTGTGAAGATGAAATGAGATTAAGCTGTGTAAAAACATCTGCAACATATACCAGACACAAGGGAGGTTTCTCAGTCAATATAAATTTACATCCTTCCATATGTCTTTTTTCTTTAGTTTTGTAATGGTTACTTTATCCTTACTCATTCATGACTGCACAAGGTTGGAAAGTGCTAGATAAATGTGTCTTCTCTTAATATTATTAAGGGATGCTCCTAGTAATAGAGAGTAAATAGGTTGTCTTAGATTCAATTTCTTACTACCAGGTCTGCATGTGAGGTTTTTTTTTTTTTTTTTTTTTCATTAATGTTGATATTTTACATTGCAATATCAATTGTCCAGAGTTGGACAGAGCATATATCCCATGCAGGTTTTCTAGTTCTTGGTTTTTATTCTAATGGAGTTTCCATTGGCAGTGGATTAAATATTATAGATTCAGTTCTTTGAAACTACAGCATCAGTGACATTAGTATTATGTGGCTTTTTTAAAAAGGAATACATAGTTTTAGCAATTTTAATTTTTCTGATATGATCCAGGTAATAGCACAAGATCTGTTGGATCACATGTGGATCCATTGTGTCAATATACTAGATCTTTCTTTACAAGTTAAGGCAGTAGTTTGCTAACTTGGATATGTCCTTTGATTTTATACTCTTGTTATTGAAATCTTTTGTGCTTATGGGATTTATTTTTATTTGATTTCTTTAAAAAGTAAACAAAGCTGACCTAATATTGATGACTCTGAATTCTGCTTCTCAGCCCTTCTACTTCTTTGAGGAATACATTCTTTTAAATTGATACAGTATTTATAGTAATAAACTTATAGAGTAGAGGGATAAATGAACATTTAAAAAAATGTCATTTATGCACATCTTAACTGTCATTTTTAGTCAAGCCAATATTTTCATAAAAGCTCTGTTTATCCTAATTGCACAAATATTTTTACAAATATTTCCACTAAGTAGTGAATTAAACGTTGAAAGTCACTCTAGCCAATCTGAAGGCTTCCATAGCAGGGAGGTTGAGAGTAGTAATTGAATTTTGGGAATGCAGACAGGCTTGTTCCTGTTACTAGGCATTTGCTTTGAGGGCAGTTTGGCCTAATGATTGAACATACTGTTTCCGTTTGAAATTGGTAAAGCAAAAACAGAGGTAAACACAAAACAATTTTTGCTAGCATGTTAAGTAGGCTTGCTTACTTGATCAAATAGTTTTAAAGAACATTACCGTATGAAAAAGTTTTTCAGTTTAAATCCTTCTTTGCAAAGAAATTTGATAACTTGATACCTGCAGTATTAAGGGAGCTTTTCACTTCTTTGTGGCCTGGTATACAAAGGATACTTTTGGCTTAGAGATCAGGAGTATTAGGTGTGACAGTTTGGATGACTTTGTGTGTGTGTATGTGGGCAGGTTGTTGTACAGGCCTGTGCTTGGAAGATCACATTGAGAGTGCATTTGGGTTGGAAGTGATATGAAGAAAAATAAATACTGTCTTACCGTTAATAAAACTTCAGTGTTGATACGATTATATGGATATCAAAACACCCTTATTCATTCACTCATTCATTCATTCATTCATCTCTTTCTCATTGCTCAGTAATAATTGGATATCATTCTTTTATACAATGGTTTGAAGCTTGGCAGTATAAGTGATACTGGTTATAGCTGGATCTCATAGTTTCAGGCCAAGTGATGTTGAAAGACACAATTCAGCAAACTTGACAGATCTAGTTTTACATCTCTTATTTTTGCCATTTATTAGCTGTGTGAAACTGGGGACATATTTAACCCCTCTGAAACCTCAGGTTCCTCATATATAGGATAGGGATAACAGTGCCTTTTTCATTGGATTCCTGAGATGATTAAAATAAAGTTTGCAAAGTACTTTTTCACATTGCCTGCCACATGGTAAACACTCACACAGTATAAATTCTGTTTTCCTTTGTGTTTTAAAAATTAAATAATATTTGACAACTTAAAGATTTTTGGATATTTGAAGTATAATACAAACTAATTTCCACATAATTTAGTGCTTTTTGTACTTTCGGAGAAAGCTTGTTAAGAGCACTGGATAGTAAAGGATTCTCATACTCTTTATTTAGTTGTATAAACCATATACATATAAACCATAGGCATAATAGCTGATCATTGTTTTTTAAAAGCTTCAGTGTCTTTGTGGTGAACTTCCTTGAAATAGAAATTATGTAATTTGTGTACCATAATTTACAAATTAATTTAATTTGGGGAAAATATAATAGAGTTTCTATCAAATAATTTTCCACCAGTTTAGGAAAAATGATATTACTGTGATATGTTATTAAGATAAACTTAAAATCCCATTAAATACTAGTATTGTTATGTTTCTGAGGTTAATTGGCTGCATTCAGTTATGGGTTATGTACAGTCCCACTTGAATAATCCACCAAGCTATCAGGCAGAAAGACCAAGAGTTCATAGGACTAATTGACCTTGTCAGTATAATAGGAACACTTAACAAATAAAATTCTCTTTGCCAACAACATTGCAAATGAAAACCCCGGAAGAAACTGTTATGTCCTGAAACTGTCCTGGAATGCTGTGATTCAGTTAGCAGACTGTGGTTGGAGGTGGGTCATGGTGGGCAGGATTTGGGGAAGGGAAATGTAAAGGATAGGAAGGAGAATTTTGGAGAAAGGTAAATCAGGCAAAACTTTAGAAAGACACAGTTTTAGAAATGATTTTAGCCATCTTCGATCTCTACAAAGTAGTGTCTTTGAATCTCTGTAAGAGTAGTGTCTAAGCAGACCTGTACCCCTGGGGATAAAAATATATTATATGTTTATAAAAAATTAAAAATTAAAAAAAAAGAGTAGTGTCTAAGTTTTTTAAATTTTTTCATCCTTCCTGGTCTGTAAATCAAGCCCTTTTGTACAAATTTGATAGTTATTGTTGCAGTGAGCTCTTTTCTGAAAGGTAAGAACACATCTTTAACAAAGCACAGCACTGTTATGAGGATGAAGCGTGTTTGTCATCCTGCAGTCGTGCTTCATTCATGTGTTTTACCAACATAAGACAAGTATTGTGAGGGCACCATTATATCCTTGACTCTAAAATGGATTTTTGTTTTTGTTTGTTTTTTGGTATAGGTTTGGATTTATGCCAGAGTGGGGGAAGGGAGGAATGTTGGGAAGAGACATAGAATTTACACTCATTTCATGACAAATTTTGACAATTTGTTTCTTTCTCTGTCTTTTTTGGTAATGGTGAAAATCATGTATTTTGTTAAAAAAAAAAAAACAAAGTTATAGATCAGTCTTTCTAAAGGCAAATAATTTCAAATATTCTAAGAAACATAGTGAACCAATATCAAGACTTGGTCTTTAAAGGAAACATAAAAAGAACATTAGCTCAAAGTGCATTTTAGGTAAATAGATTCCCAGAATAAGCTATGAAAATTGTGCAGCAGATACTAGTCTTCATTGTAATACTGTAGTAGGGTGATAATATTCCTGTTGCATTTTCTTTTTTAAAAAAGGCATCTTTTACATTGTAAGGCAAAGACAGTCAGATTGTTAAATGGGCTTCAAAAATAGTAATAAAAAAAAAGATTTATAATGGAAAGAATTGATGGTATATTTCACCTAGAGTAAGAAACAATGTGTAATAAGGGATTTTGTGGTTTTACAGCTCAGTGCATGTGTTTGAAAGCTGTTCTCTCAGCAACGTGGGTGGCAGGTTATGCTACCATATAATGTATTGTAGTTGGCTCTCCACACTTGTCAGGGTTAGTGTTCAACCATTCGGAAAATTTTCCCATTGTTCTATCATGTGAACCAAGACTAGTGTTGAATTCCCAATAACTTACAGAAAAAAGGTTTAATTAGAAAGTTTGAAATTTGATTACATCTTTTTGTTTTAATACAGTGCTATATGTTGTAGTATTTTATCTCTGACTGCAGTTATTTTTCAGTCAAAAAGATACCAAAATCAGAAGTTTATCTTTTTCTTTTTTTAAATAGGTTTTACAGAAATTTGTATACTGAATCTTGCTTTTTTTTTTTTTTTTTTTCTGTATTAACACTCTGTTTCCATCTTAAGCATTTTGCTTTAGATGGACCATGGCTCTTGGCAGCTAGTGCATTTTTAGCAAATAATACTGTTTCTAGTAAGAGTTGCAGAGAGAGAGAAAAAAAAAAAACTTAGTGTGAGGTCCTTGTAAACTGAACCTTTGGAACATTACTTTATTTCTCCCCCCCCTTTTGTGCTTCTTCTCTATTTGTGTAATGGTTATAAATTACATCCTTTGAAAAGAAGAATTAAAAACATTTTGTTTTGTTATTTTTGTAGTTGATTTTTTTTTTTACCTGTTATTTTAAAAATACACAGAGAAATAAGCAATTATAGTATTGAAATTCCATTGTGCCAGCACCTCCAGAGCATAATCCAAAAAAAACAGAAAACCGCCTGCTGGGTTGTCTGCAGTATGCTTGTGTGAACATCAGTGTCTGCTGTTCACACATCATTTTTTTACCAAAAGTTCCTCTTGGAATAAAGACTCTGTGTTTTCTGAGTGTAGTGAAACATTTGTTGATCCTTACATTTTAAATTTGTGAGGATTTCTGTTTATAGAATAAGTTGTTATAGATGTATATTATATGCTTGTCACTGGCACATCACAAAGTAGAGAAAAGCCTTGTATGTTTATGTACAACAAATTATGAAAACCTTTAAATGAAATTCTATTGAAGGTGAGAAATAATGAGCTTTTAATATAAAGAAGAATTAATTTAAGTACTGACTTTTGCCCTTTAAGATCTGTTTTATTTATAGGGAGACAAACCATGAGAGACTGTGGACTCTGACAAGATCTATTTTATTTATAAAGTGAAGTGTGTGTTGGCTAGAGGGATAGAAAAATATCGTAAATTTGTCCTGTATTCCACTTGAAATTCGGGTACTTAAATATGGTGGCTTCTTGACAATATTAGTAAAATTTTTCAAATTACCCTACAAAATTATCCTAATCAAGAAGTGTATTAGAAAGTATATTTATGGATCCTTAGATTGAATTTTGTTTCTAATTATAATCACTTCATTCATTTTTATTCTTACAGTGAGGCCGGGTATCGTTTTAGACAGCAAACTTGCAAAATGTGGCCCCAGTATATTTACAGTCTCTGCCCTCATTCAGACTCATAAAATATCAAAAAGAAAAGGCATTTACTGGATGATAGGGAACTTCAGGTTTAAATTTGGTTAAATGAAAGTCAATGCCCACAATTTCCCGTAAGGCTTCTTTGACTCATTCAACATCATTTGTTTATTTCTTTGAAACTTTTTGTGTAGAGGTTAATAAGAGTAAATACACACATGTCTTTGCTGATACTGGGTTTTTAACCCATTTCAGCTATCTTTCATCAAGAGATAATTTCAGGTTTCTTTGCCTCTGAATTCTGTTCTGAATTTCTTGGCCAATTAAAATGTACTTTTACATTTCAGAACAATTGCATGAATCTTTTAATTGTCATTTCTTCTGATGATTGGGATGAGATTATTGTCTACTGGGACCAGTTAGTGCATTTAGGCATTAGGTCCCATAGACAATGATGCTTGCTAACCTCTCAAATGTTCTCACTAATTTGCTTCTTACAAGTTGTCTTAACCTTTCAGTCCCATAGTTAGAAGAGATTGTCACCTCTACAAGACATATCTCACATATTGCCTCCTGGAAAGGGAGGTAAAAGTACCAAGTCTTTAACATGGTAGTTTTCTAAGGGCCTAAGACTCCTGAATCTCCTGATTGCCATGAAGCCTAATTGCTCACAAGGCAACCTGGCACACTGCCATTTCCCTACTGAGCTGTTTGTTGGTGGTTGTGAATAGAACAAAAATGTCTTTGCTTTTTCTATTCAGTTGCCACTGATTGCAGTTTTAGGAAACAAGTTAACATTTTTCTTAAAATTATAGTAATTCACATCAAGATGAAGTCAAACCTCATAGTGTCTAAGCAATAAGTTTATAGTTAGTTCAGTGCTTTTAAAATCTATATAAAATAAAATTCATTACTTCTTACTCCATAATATTCATTTTGTATAATTTCACCTGAACTATTCTACATGGTTGTTCTAGATTTGGATAAACACTTTTGAAAATAGATTATGAGTTTTTTCAGTTCTTTGGGTACTTTCATAAACAAAATCTGTCATATATGTGAATTATGAGACCAGTGGAAATCACAAATCTGGCAAAGTGTGTGTGTATGGCCGAATGACTTCAGCTGTTTTGAAACCTGTTATTGAGAATACTAGAGATGTTTGCATTTTAATTTTCAATATAACTGGAGGTGTATCGTGGGTTTTGACCTCTGCTCAGACCTATAACAAGAATTTCATTTGTTCCCATTGTCATGCTTTACTTCTAGGTACCATAACTAATAGGAAAAAATGGGTATTGTTGGACTTTAACACCGTTGAAGTACTTTCTTATATTCTTCGCAGTCCCCTTCAGAGTTCTATATCTCTTTAAGGCATGTATAGTATTATAACTTTTGAATTGTCAATATTTACTCACTTGTACTCATCTCAGAATATATTCTTGTTCTTTTCAAGACGGATAGACAGACAATTCCAGACAGACATATTTTAAGACTGCTTTATTACTTTGATGTTTACAGTTTTGGCAGAAAATTACTTTCAAATCCTGGCTTCATCCTTTACCAGCTAGGTGACCCTCAGCAAACTACATAATCTCTCTATGACCCTCAGGTTCATCAGCTATAAGTTAGGAATATGGTGTTCAGATGATTAAAACAAATGTATGTTAAATGCCTGGTATGTGGTAGCAGCTCAATAAATGGTAGTTAAAGGGAGCAAGCCTGGAAAACTGATAATGTTTCTATATAAAAGCATCCACTACTATGCCATTCCATATAGTCCTTTGAAATTGGGTTTAACTACATAACTATAATATAACATAATATAACATAACATAACTATTGTATATACAGTTATATCTTTCAATTGATAAAGATTCAAGAGCATGGGCTTTGGAGTCATCTGCTAGGGTTGTGTTCCTATTCTCCCACTTCACTTTGAACCTTGGACAGTTAGCTTTCTCTGTGCCTCAGATTTCTTGTGTATAAAATGAAGATGAAAATAGGGCTGTTGGAAGGCTGGAATACACCAGTACATGTAAAACTCTTAATGCCTGACAGAGAGTAAGTGCTCCAAACATGTTAGTTTTTGTTAGCTATTATTATCTCCTAGAAAAAGAAAAATCATAAAGCCAGAAAGCATGGAATCAGCCCTAATTAATGAGAGTCTTTTTCATCCACTCCTAAATACTTCCCATTACCTTTCTTTCTGGTTGCCTCAGAGCTCCACATTTCCTTAAAGTACATTTAGGATATATATAGCAGTTAGAATTCTGCTTTTTATCCATTGCTGTCATAGAATGTGATATCCTTACAGTAAAAATTTTTAGATGTCTCTTAATCAAATGTAGCTGTTGAGTTTGTCACCTGCTTCTTCTAGGTCTTGCTCTAGTTAGCTTTTTACCAGTCCTTTTGAAGGCAGCTCGATTGCAAAAAGACCTTTTAAAGGATTCATTGCTATATTGAACATTCTTTTTTTTTTCTTTTTAAGATTTTATTTATTTATTTGACAGACAGAGAGAGGTGACAAGTAGGCAGAGAGGCAGGCAGAGAGAGAGGGGGAAGCAGGCTCCCCACTGAGCAGAGAGCCCGATGTGGGGCTTGATCCCAGGACCTTGAGATCATGAACTGAGCCGAAGGCAAAGGCTTAGCCCACTGAGCCACCCAGGCACCCCTTGAATGTTGTTTTTAAAAAGTAATTGCGTCTCCATGTATCCTTCTTCTTAAACTGGATTTTGCACATAAGTAGTTCCTTACTTAGTGGTTAAATGATATATGTAAAAAGTATTTTATAGTGATTCTTTGGAATCTTAAATTTCTGATTCTCCCATTGTTCCCCTACCCAAGTGGTAGGCCATCAAACATCCTGTTTCCTTAGATACATTACTGATATGTGTGTGAAGCCTATTTCTAATCTTTCCTTGTTTTGAGTGTTTATTTACTATTAAGATTTAGGGTGATAGAATGACAGTGTACCTTTTTTTTTTTAAGATTTTATTTATTTATTTGACAGATAGAGATCCCAAGTAGGCAGAGAAGCAGGCAAGAGGGAGGAGGAAGCAGGCTCCCTGCTGAGCAGAGAGCCCAATGTAGGGTTTGATCCCAGGACGCTGGGATCATGACCCAAGCCGAAGGCAGAGGCCTTAACCCACTGAGCCACCCAGGCGCCCCTATAGTGTACCTTTTAATTTACTTAGAAATTACTCATATATGGGAGAAGCCCAAATTTGTATATATTTGCCTAAGATTTTCTCGCATCTGCTGTACATACAAATTCTCTTTCATTTTGTTCTGGGATAAAAGATAATTTACCACATAAATAACATTCAAATATTTTTTTTTAAGATTTTATTTATTTATTTGACAGAGAGAGATCACAAGTAGGCAGAGAGGCAGGCAGAGAGAGAGGAAGGGAAACAGGCTCTCCGCTGAGCAGAGAGCCCGATGCGGGACTCGATCCCAGGACCCTGAGATCATGACCTGAGCCGAAGGAAGTGGCTTAACCCACTGAGCCACCCAGGCGCCCCCATATTCAAATATTTTTAAGCTCATTTAACAGCATATTATGATTCACTTGGAATATCAAGGACAAGGAAAAAAGCTTAACTTTATATATAGCATTAGAAGTTATACAGATGTGTGCTGTAGTTTCATTTGTGTGCTCAGGACTCCCTCATCCCCAGAGTTTATAAAATGTTTATACAGTTTACATGTATAGATAGCCTATTTAATGTAAGAAATAGAACTTTGTGAGCATCCCGGAAGCTGGGAGTATACCCTCTTCCCTTCCCTATCACAATCCTTTCTCTACTCTTCAGAGGTAACCTTTACTTTTTATGGTAATTCCTTAGCTTTCTTTATAGTTTTACACCTGTGTATGCATCCCTAAGCAATTAGTGCCTGTTTTTGAACTCTAAATGGCTTAGACTTGGTTTTGCCCTCTCACTTTGAGTTTGCCCTCTAACTTGATGAGTCTTAGTCTTTAACTTTCAGTTATACTAACTTTGAATTTTGTAAGCTTACCTTTTTAAGTTTAATTTGTAAGCTTAAGTGCATTTTTACTGCAGTAAAACATGTACATAGGTTAAAAGTCTAGAAGGACTGCGATAGCATTTATAGCAACAGCATATCCCACACTGTCATCCCACTCCTTCAGAAAATCCTCTTAGTTACTTTAGCCTTTTTTCTTGTATGTGCTTTTATATTTCTAAATAATATATGTACACAGAATTCTATAATAGAAATGTACAACTCTAAACGTGCGGGTACCTATCTATGTTTAAAGACATGATGTCTTAACTATGAAACATTGGGATTTAGCTATATAATCCCATTTCTTCTTTCATAGACTGCCCTTCTCTTCATCTTCCTAGTACGACTTTTCATGGTATTTGCTGAAATTTTGCATTTTCATTATTATGACCACATAAATATCGTTCATACCTGATTCATGTCATGTCCTGTTCTTCAATTTCCTTTTCAGATTTTATTTTATTTTTCTGGAACTAATAGTTGCCTCATTTTTCTTAATGTTTAAAATGTTATTAGGTATCAGTACATCTCAGAATTCTCTTATAGACCTTTAAAATACCTTTTGAGGGGCGCCTGGGTGGATCAATGGGTTAAGGCCTCTGCCTTCAGCTTGGGTCATGATTCCAGGATCCTGGGATTGGGCCCCAAATCGGGCTCTCTGCTTGGCGGGGAGCCTGCTTCCTCCTCTCTCTCTCTGCCTGCCTCTCTGCCTACTTGTAATCTCTGTCTGTCAAATAAATAAATAAAATCTTCTTTAAAAATCTTAAAAAAATAGATAAATAAAATACCTTTTGAAAGGGTCATATGTACTCTCTCAGTTCCATGTTTTTCTTGAAGATCTTACTCCTGGGCCTCCAGCTCAGTCACTGAGGGTCAGTGTTGCCATTATGTCAGTGGAAGTTCAGTTAGAGAAGCAGGGTACGAGGGGTGTGTGTGTGTATGTGCACGCGGGCATACATGCTCATGTATGTGTATGTATGTATATACTTGTGGGGAGGATGGGTGGTAGTATGTAATAAGGGGTTTGGTATAGGGATTTTGCCTTACCCAAGTAGGAGGTGGTTAAATTTTGAGGCCATTGCTTTCATGTCTGATGCTGGAGTTTGAAATTCACAGAGCAGGGAGTCAAAAGTGAACACACATGTAAAGTGGTGGAGAGCAAAGATAAGCTGGAACCCATGAACACAAACTAGGTGAAGTAGAATCCTCTTCAGTTCTCACTGCCTCCAACTTCGTGATGTCGGTGTTCTGCAGGTGAAGCTGCTGCCTTTTGTCATGGAGTTGACACATCTGTCCCAGAAATCAAAGAATTGAAGGAGGAAAGTGGAGTAATTGTGTGCCTGGCTGCTGCCCCATGACAGCAAGGGAAACCAGCAGATACCATGCGTGATCTACAAGAGCACCTACCTCAGTTCGAGTGTAAAGAACAAAATGGCTGCTGCTTCACTTCAGCCCTCCAAATCATGCATGAAAATATTCCTGTGTCTCATTTAACCAGAAAACTTGTGAGGAAGAGAATTCTGGGAAATGTAGTTTAGGCCAGCCATGGTGGCACATAACAAAGCCACCACAGGTGGCCATTAGAATGTTCCTCTCAGATCTTTGACTGTGGAGAGTAACTGACTGGTGGCCCCAGCTGCTGCTTTCTGAAATCCATCACCACGTTTCTACTAAGGCCATGCCTACCACAGGCTGCCCCCAGCCAGTGACCAAGACAGCAGGGGTATGAAAACAGTTCATTCCTGGAGACTCTGGAGTCCTCTGACAGGCAGCCTTGGCTCAAGGAATCCCCGATGGCCTCACTGAGCTTTCCCTAGAACTGCACTGCAGTCTAACCC
Organism: Mustela nigripes; assembly: GCF_022355385.1. Taxonomy (NCBI): domain Eukaryota; kingdom Metazoa; phylum Chordata; class Mammalia; order Carnivora; family Mustelidae; genus Mustela; species Mustela nigripes. The sequence goes on along the minus strand of NC_081557.1, from coordinate 124,062,137 downwards.
GTGTCCCTGCAACCATCCAGCCTTCCTTTCCTCCCTGTCTCCTTCTCTTGGGGTCGACCTGCATCACTGTCTGACAGCTCTTCCAGCCTCTCTGTCTCCCTCCCCATGTTCTCTCACAGATGTTTCCCATAATACATTTCTGGCATTTCTAATGTCTAATTTCTATGCCTGTCTTTGGTGTCTGTTTCTCAGAAGACCCAGTCTGACAGCTATCTTCTTAAGATGTCCCTTTAACATCATCCTGGGAATTCCCTTCACCTTCTCTTTTGGTAGATCTCTTGTTTCTTGGATCCCAGATCTTCATCTTTTTTGATTTACTTCCTTTTTTGGTGGAATGTATCCTCCACATGGGAGGTAAAATTGTTGAAACCTTGCATGACTGAAAAGTTTGTTTTAATCTCACCCTTGAGGGATGATTTGGCTGGGTATGGAATTCTGGTTTGAAAATAATTTTTCATTAGAATTTTAAGCACATTCTCCTTTGCCTCATAGTTTGTAAAAGTCGAGAAACATAATACCACTTTCCTGATGCTTTGCATATGATCAGTTTTTCTCTATAGAAGGTTTTATGATCTTACCCTTGATGTTCAGAAATTCCATGCTACTATGTCATGCGTGTGTGTGTGTGTGTGTGTGTGTGTGTGTTTGTGTGTGTGTGTTTCCTTTATTGTGCTGGGTGCTCAGTGGATCCCATCAGTAGGAGGCACTTACTTGTCCGTTAGTTCTTGGAAGTGCTTATCTTCTTTCATATTTTCCCTCTCTGTTTTTTCTGTTCTTTCTGAGTTCACATTTGTTGCCTGTGATACCTCCTTGCATTGAGCCACTGATTTTCTTTCTTTTTTTCCCTAAGATTTTATTTATTTATTTGACAGACAGAGATCATAAGTAGGCAGAGAGGCAGGCAGAGAGAGAGAGGGAGGCAGGCTCCCTGCTGAGCAGAGAGCCCGATGTGGGGCTCGATCCCAGGACTCTGGGATCATGACCTGAGCTGAAGGTGGAGGCTTTAATCCACTGAGCCACCCAGGTGCCCGGAGCCACTGATTTTCTATCTCTTTTGTTTTCTTGTCTTCCAAGCAGATCGTTAATCATTAAAAATTTAAAAAACTTTTGCTCCCATATATACAACCATAGATATCCATGATGGTATATATCCATGACAGTTGACCCATTTTAAATGACATACAATTAATATCTGTCATCTCTCCATGTTTGGAATATTTTCAGAGGCAGTTTCCTGTACAGTGTAAATTTGTTTTTGGATTACTCTAGGTTATATGGCTAAAATATAGATGAGAGACCATTCAGGATAGGGCTGAAGAGGTAAGCAGAGACCAGATCACGCAGGGCCTTATCAACTGTATTAAGGATTGTGTATTTATTCTCACTGAAATAAGAAGTTAATGAAAGGTTTTCATCTTTAATTTTTATGAAATGACTCTTCTGCTAATCTTAGACTGGAGGATAACAAGTGACTCTGGCAAGACTAGTTAAAAGGCCATTAATAATAATCCTGAGTGGCAGATAGTGTTGATTACCTATGCAGCATTCCTCCATCTTCTTCTCTGCCAGTGGAGATCACTTTCCACTGTAAAAATAGAAAATGCCTGATTCTCCGTTTCCACTTTCCTTTCAGTTAGTACTTAGACATGTGATCCAGACATGGCCAATGGGAAATCTGATAGCTTCTGGAAAATATTTTCCTTCATAATTAAAAGAGGAGAAAGCCTTTTTGGACATTGTTGTGTGAGAACATGATGCAGCTGCTGCAGACATCACGGACGCTCTGAACATGACAGAGCAGAAAGGCCTGGGTCTTTTTTTTAAACTTTAAATTTTTATATTGAAACAGTAAACCCCAATATCATAAGTGAAAAACTCCCTGAATTTACACTAACAGAGCATACCATATAACCAGCAGCCAAATAAAAATCCAGAAACCCTCTTTGTTTCCTTATGTTCCTTCAAGGCTAATCACTATTCTGACTTCTAACAGTATAGATTACTTTCATCTGCATTTTTTAAATCTTTTTTTGTTTTTATTTTGTGATGTTTTACTTTATAAAGATGGAATCATATTGTGCCTACATACACACACACACACACACACACACACACACACACACACACATATATATATATATATATTTTTTTTTTTTTTTTTAAGTGAGCTCTACATCCAACATGGGGCTTGAACTCATGACTGTGAGGTCAGGAGTGGCATGCTCTTCAGACCAGGCCAGCCAGTCACCCTGTGCCTATACTTTTCTGGGTCTGGTTTCTTTTATCCAACATGCTTGTGAGAGTCATGCATATAATATAGTTGAGTAGTTATAGATTATTTCTTCTCATTGGGTAAGAATATTCCGTTTGGTGACTTCGTTCCAGTTTATCTATTTGACTGTTGGTCTGTATTTGGATAGTCTGGCTATTACAGTTGGTGCTTCTGTGAACATTTGAGTGTATACTCTTGAACATCTATATGCATTTCTGTTGGGTATATACCTCTTTGATTTGTAGTGGTTCTTTTATATGTATTTTCAAGATAGGTGTCCCTTGCTGATATAGGCATAATATTTCCCAGTCTGTGGCTTGTTTTTTGCACTTTCTTTATTGTGTCTTACAATGAACAAAAGCTCTTAATTTTAAGATAGCTGATCAATATTTATTGATTAGTGCATTTTATGCCCTGTTTAAGAAAATTTTATCTCCTTTAAGGTACATGTTATGTTCTTCTGGAAGAAGAAATAATGTCCTTCTGACATTTTACCTTTGACATTTAGATCAAAATCCATCTGGAGCTCATGTTTGTTTATGGTGAAAAATATAAGCATCAAGATTATTATGGGTTTTTTACCCCTTCAAATGGAAGCCCTAATTAGCCAGCATCATTGAAGAGAGCATCTTTCCTCTGTTGCACCAGAGTGCCATCTCTGACAGTAATCAAATGACTGTAAATGTGTAAGTCTGTTTCTAAAGTCTCGAAGCTGTTCCATTGGGTCTATTACTCTATCTTTCCATGTTCTTTTAGTTACAACTTTATATTGACCTTATATCCAGATGTTGTTAAATTTTCTTATTAATCCTAATCGTTTATAGATTCTTTTGGATTTCTAGATATGCAATCATATATAATTTCCAAATGTTATTTTTTTTCTTCGCTTATCCTTTTCATCCTATCTCCTTCCTCCTACTCCTCTTGCCTTCATTTCCTTCCATTTTCCTTCCAGTATTTCCCTGCTTGACACCTCCAGTACAGTGTTAAATAGAAGTGGTGAGGGGCACCTGGGTGGCTCAGGGTCACCTGAGAGAGAGAGAGAGAAATGGTGATAATCTTGTTTTGTTTCTTTTCTTTTCTTTCTTTCTTTTTTTTTTTTAAGATTTTTATTTATTTATTTATTTGACAGACAGAGATCACAAGCAGGCAGAGAGGCGGGCAGAGAAGGGGGAAGCAGGCTCCCTGCTGAGCAGAGAGCCTGATGTGGGGCTTGATCTCAGGACCCTGAGATCACAACCCTAGCCGAAGGCAGAAGCTTAACCCACTGAGCCACCCAGGTACCCCTTGTTTTGTTTATTTTCATCGGAAAAGTTTTCAGGGTTTCACCATTGTATATGAATGCTGTAGGTTATTTGTTCAAAAGATGCTATTTTTCATATTAAGGAGATTACATTCTGTTCTTATTTGCTAAGAATTTTAAAATTAAAAATGGGTATTGAACTTTTCTAATGTTTTTTGCATTTGAAATATAATTTTATGATTTTTCTCCCTTCTATTAGCAAAGTCAACTATATTAATTTTTAAATAACAATCTAAAATATTATTTTGTATATACTAAATATAAAATTGACCTATTTCTTTTTACTTTCTAAAAATGTGGTTATTAGAAATTTTTAAATTATGTATGTGGGTCACATTTGTGGCCCACACTAATTTTCTGCTGGGCAGTATTGCTCTTGATATTTTCTCTCTCTAGAAAAGAGTTTGCTTTTTCCTGGGCTAGATAGATAGAGCAGCTTTACTCCTTTCAGTCTCCAAGTTGAGTTGAGGCTTTGTTGCAATTTGGGTAAGGTTCTGTCTACCTCTGTTCTTTAATACCCTTACATCACAGCTGTGCCTGAAACTCTTTAAGTTTCTTATTTTGTCTTTTCTGAAAGACTACTAATAATAGCTCTGCATGTTTCTCTGACTTCAAGAAGCAGCTCTCTGCCTGGACAAAACCACAGTTCTCAGCATCTTGCTCATCCCAGAATCTATAAATGCCCCCCCCCCCCCCATGATTGAAATGGGTGCAGAGAGACAGGAACCTCTCAGGTTCTCTCTTCCCCAGGATCCTGGCCTCCTCTAGTCCTCTTTGCTTCAGCAGCTCTCTGGTAACTCTAAAATAATGACTGTATTTTACCTATATAGTTATTTTCAGCAGGAACATTGATCTGCTACAAACTGCCATTCTCTTCTATCTAAAAGAGGCACTTCTAAAGCCCAGACCTTTCTCATGTGGCTTCTATAGTGGAATCTTTCTGTTTTGCCTTGCTTTCTGTAGGTCCTTCACCGATCCCTTCAGAAGTTGCCTCTTAAAAAGGAACTATAAAATTTTGAGTCATCAGCGTATAGCCACTTTAGGTATCTGAAGTCATAGGTCTTGATATGATTATGTTGGACAGTTTTTGATGTTTTATGAGTCTGATTGAAAGGCAGAGACTGTGAATACACTGGACCTCATTTTGTAAGTGCTGTCTGTGTAATATGATACCCGGCCACCTAATAAGAATAAAAATGAAGTCAATATAATTAGAAGCAAAAATCAATAAGGATCCATAAATATACTTTCTATTACATTTATTGATTAGAATAATTTGAGTCATCAGCATATAGCCACTTGAGGTATCTGAAGTCATAGGTCTGGATATGATTTTGTTGAACAATTATGGACTCTGTTGTGAGACTAGCTTTAGGACTGAGCTATGAGGAATATAACAGTTAAGGAACAGACAAGTAATCGCCACAAAGACCAAAAAAAAAAAAAAAAAAGAGAGAGAGAGAGAGAGAAAGGTAGTAGGAATATCTGAAGAAGAGGAAATCACAGAGGCCATGAGAACATTTCAACAAGGAGGTTGCAACAAGTTATATAGAAAGGATAAAAAAAAACTTTTCAAATAAAAAACTTTTCAAATTGAAAAGTATCCTATGGATTGAGCAATAATGACACTTATTAAATATTGTAACACTCCTCTGGGATAACTTAAAAATTATACAGTAATAAAGTTATCCTGCTTTTATTTTTTAACTTCAAAAATTTTTTAAAGATTTTATTTATTTGTGTGTGTGACAGAGAGAGAGAGAGCACAAGCAGGATGAACAGCAGGCAGAGGGAGAAGCAGGCTCCCTGCTGAGCAAGGAGTCCAATTCAGGGACCCAGGATCCCAGGATCCCAGGATCATGACCTGAGCTGAAAGCAGATGCTTAACCGACTGAGCCACCCAGCCATCCCTATCCTACTTTTATTTTTGATCTCCAAAAAGACACTATACTACATACTTTTATCTATTGCTATCATTTCTTGATAATTCGTTAGAGAAGACTTCTAGCCTTTCTTTACAACTGAAACATAAACTAAAATGGAAGCATAATTTTAGTATGTATATATGCATATATTTATATTTACTGGTTTTCTTTTTAATGTTAGTTAAGTCTGGATAACTTGGCTTCTCAAGTTCTGTTGTTGTCCAGAAATTTTCTGCAGTTTCTTCTTAACATTTCTTTACCATTTTGGGCTTTTGATGAAATTACTGCTTTTAAATGACATTAATTTCAAATTTATTTAGAATTATTTATGTAGATTAGTAGAACACTCTGCTAGTTCTTTTGTTTTCATTAAGCTCTTCTCTCTCTCTCTCTCTTTTTAAACAGGGCACTTTAAAACCAATTAAGCAATTTAAGCTTAACTCTCTAGGAACTCATTCTGGGGTAAATTTGTCTGTGTAGAAACTTTTTCTGACTTAGGATACAAAATGAATGTCTTGACAATCTGTAGCAAGGTGACTGGTTTTAACCTCAAAATCACCTTCTTACGTAGCTGCCGTCTTCACTAGCGCAAAAAGCTTGCTTTACATACTGAGCTTTTCCAGTCAGATTCTTTCTTTCTTGTTAGGCTGCTTTTGTGGTATTCTTACTTTTAGCACATTTGGAACTTCTGAAGTTTCTTTTGGGTTATATTAGACTTTTTTTTTTCTCTACAAGTAGGTCATCATTGCTGTTAACTGGGTCTATTCCTTCATAAGTGAAAGGATGGTTAAAATTCCAGAATCTGCTGCTTTGTGTGTTGACAGTTCTTGTTGAAATTCTATAGAATTTTATCAAGTCACAGCCGTGGTTAATGAAGGAGGAAAAGATAGTGAGAGTGGAGAGTAGAGGACAACTTTATCAAAATTACTATCGAGTAGTTATTCCTTATTTCATTAATTTTCCATGGATATGTGATTATCAATAGCAAAGGACAGATAAACAATTTGTATTTAATATTTCATATGATTTTTATTGATAAATGACTTTTTTTTTTTTTAAATGTAAGCATTGTTTATGGTGGAGTTAAGCAGTGTATCCTTGGAGGGGTACATCTGCTCTTAAAACAAATTGTAGCCAGAGTAGAGGAAATAAATGACTTAGACTGGTGATCAGAAGCAGAAGATCCCAGAGCCAGGCCAAGAGATACCTTCGTAGAGAATCTCTAATGGATTGTATTAGCACATAGTTTTTACCATTGTAGACTTTGCACCATAGCAGCTAGTATTAAGGAAAGATGGTGGCTCCTGGTCAGAGGTAACTTAGTAGGCTCTGGGCTGGCAGTAGGGCTGATGCTGTGGTCCATTACATGGCTCATCCTGCCACTAGGTGGAATACCTACCTACTATAGTTGCCTCTAACACATATTTAAGAAGTAACTAATTAACTAAAGATCATGGTCAAATAATGAAATGAAGTGTGGTTTTAAAAAATATTTATATATTTGTTTAACGCCTGGGTGGCTCAGTCAGTTAAGTGTCTGCCTTCAGCTCAGGTCATGGTCCCAGGGTCCTGGAATCAAGCCCTGCATTGGGGCCCCTACTCAGTCAGGAATCAGCTTCTCCCTCTCCTGCTGTCACTCCCCTTGCTTGTGTTCTCTCATTTTCTCTCTGTCAAATAAATAAATAAAATCTCTAAGAAAATATTTATTTATTTGAGAGAGCATGGGCAAAGAGCAGGATGGGAGGAAGAGGGACAAGCAGACCCTATATGAGCGCAGAGCCCGATATGGGGCTCAATCCCAGGACCCTGAGCTGAAACCAAGAGTCGGATGCTTAACGGACTGAGCCACCCAGGTGCCCCAAAATGAAATGTTGAAGAAATATTTATTTCAAATTAACATTAGGAATTGTCTCAGTTTGTTATATCTATTTGGGTTAGTTATAAACTCATAAAACCCTAGACATTTTTTAACGTGGAATTTTCACTAGTCATATAAATTTTCAATATTCATTATTCATCTGATGCCCATATGTATTAGTTTTCTGCTTCTGTGTAACACATTGCCACAAAATTAGTGGGTTAAAACACATATACTTATTATCTCACGGTTTCTCTGAATCAGGAATCTAGGCATATCATAGCTGCATCGTCTGCCCAGGATCTTTCAAGGGCTGTAGTTAAGATGTACCAGGGTTGTGGTCTTATCATAGGCTTGACTTGGGAAGGATCTCTTTCCAGGTTCACTCAGGTAGATGTATTTTTAAGCACATAACTTCAAGTATTTAACTTTGCATTAGTAAGTCTTAACTGTATTAATCTTTAAGTTTATCTATACCAAGTTACCGCTTATTTTCTCTGTAATTTAGAACTCTTAACTATCTTTAGTAAACCATTTTATGTATTTTGTGTACAAAACTGTATATAAACTACAATATTACGTAAAGTTTAAAAGTCTTAAAACGTTAAATATAAATAGATATTGTTGTTAGGATCATTAGGTAAAATCATTAGATAAAACCCAGAATTCAATAATAAACTTTATCAAAGAACTGTTTTGAGAGGAAATTGATTTGGCAAGTTGGGGGTCCCTGGTGACCTTGACCAGACTGGTCAAAGATTGGTTTCAGTGGTGGGGACAAAATTCATGTTGGAGGGGGATAAAAATAACTAGCAGGTAAAAAAATAAACAAATAAACTTTTTAAAGGAGTTTTGCAATAAAAGGGAACAGAGAATTGTTCTGCTAAGTGGAGGAAGACATAGGATTAAGAAAGGGTTTTATTTTTAATTTTTAAAATGACAAATATTATGGCCTGTTCAAATGCTGCTGACAGTGATCCAGTGGAGAAGAGAAAATGATTTGGAGAGAGAATGTTTATTAGGAAGCAGAATCTTTGGTTGGGAAAATCTTTGCAAAAGGATCTTTTGGCAAATGGAAGAACTGGCCTCAGGAAAGTCGGGGAGCATTTTTTTTTTTTAAACTTTTTACTGTGTAACAGCTGATGGGAAGATGCAATTTTTTTTTCTGATTGTCTCTGTTTTCTTAATGAAATAAGATATTAGCTCAGAGAGAGAAGATTAGAGGAGGTGTTAGGATTTGAGGAGAAAATCCCAGAGACAGTGAAACCAAATTTTCTGAAGGGATATGTAGTAGGAATTTGGCATGGTGCTAAATAGATACTTGAATGGACACTTGTCGTCTTGAATTAAAGTGAGAACCAGTTAGCACGGTTGATTATTTTTCTTCAATAGGAATAGAATAAGCAGAGAGTTGAATTTAACCAGGATTGTTATTTTCCTTTAAAAAAAAAAAAAAAGAAGAAGAAGAAAAAATAGTGAGAGAGGGACATGTAATTTAAGTGTGTAAAGAGATTGATTATTATGATGAGCTATTGGATGTCATTGAGATAAAGTGGGAACTAAGATTGAATGGATTAATGGACAGTTAAAAAAGTAGGTGGAATCAATAGTATAGCGATTTTGCTGGGGGTAATATTATTGCCATGGAGATCACTAGAGAAAGGCAGTAACTTAGGAGCCTGGAGCTGGGGATATTTTAAGTCAACATTTCAGTTATATTGCAGCCATTGCTCACGATCAAGTACAGAATATGACTGTGGAGGCATAACTAAGGCAGAAATCAAAACTATTGGAAGTGAAGAAATTGAGGAAAGGAGAATCCAGATTGTTAAATGGATTATCTCTATGGGTGTAAAAATCACCAAGAAAGATGAATCTATTAGTGGAGGAAAGGAGTACTACCAATGAGATACTAAATTCAGGTACTAAAACTTTCTGAAAATTTTTCCTCCCCCAGCCACCATCAAATTAAAAATAGCTTTTTAAAAAAGATAAATACATGTTTATTACGAAAAACATAGGTAAGGGGTACCTGGGTGGCTCAGTCAGTTAAGCAACTGCCTTCAGCTCAGGTCATGATCCCATGGTCCTGGGATCAAGCCCCATGTTGGGCTCCCTTCCAGCAGGGACTCTGCTTCTCCTTTTCCCTCTGCCTGCCGCTCCCCGTCCTTGTGCGCTCGCTCGCTCTCTCTCTGTCAAATAAATAAAATCTTTTTTAAAAAATTGAAAAAAAAAAGAAAATAGTCTGTATTCTCACCATTATATATATTGTCTATTTGTATTTTGGTGAATATCCTTAGACTTTTCTCTATCCATACAGAAATAATGTATAAAAAATATGTAAGATCATAGAAGAGTTATTTAGTACTTTGGTTTTTAAAATTAACCAGAGATAGCTGCAAATAACTGCAAATACGTTTAGAGATACAGCATTTTTACTTGTTGCTATAAGATATTCCAGGATATCGACCATTTTTTTTATTTAACTACTCTGTTTTACTAGTGCTGTATAACAAATAACCTAAAACTTAGCGGTATTAAACAACAGTAATCATTTGTATTTTTCGTGATTTCCATTCAGGAATTTGGAAAGATCTTGGCTGGCCATTTCTCTCTAACAGTTTCTCATGCAGCTATAATCCTATGTCAGTTAGGCTGACCGAGACTAGAGAATCAATCCACTTCTAAAGTGGTTCACTCATGTGGCTGGTAGGTTGGGTCTAGGTTTGTCTACACATGGATCTCTCCTGGGGTCTTCTTGAGTGTATTCATGTTATGGTAGCTGTTTCTCCCAGAAGGAATGGCACAAGAGAAGCTGTAGTGCCTTTTATGATATACCTGCAAAGTCTCTCATTGTCACTTGTAACATACTCTGTTGGTTGCAAAAGCGAATCCTAACCCGTTGTAGGAAGAGACTAGTCAAGAGCATAAGTCACCAGGGTAGTTAAATGGTAGTGATTTAACTTATTTGCAATTATGAATATTATTATATATATATATATAATCCTTGTGCCATTAAGTTTTTCCCTATAGTTCCAGAAGTGAAGTTACTCTGTTAAGGAATAGTTATATTTAAAATTTTGAGAGGTATTACCAAATTTCTCTTCAGAAAGGTTATACCTATTTAATTTCCATATAACTCCATGAGAGTACATTTCCCCTACCCTCACCAGTAATTGGTGTTCTTAATTATTTTAATCTTTACCAATATGATAGATTATTTTTAACTTAAATTCAAAGCCAACATATAGTACATCATTAGTTTCAGATGTAATGTTCAGTGATTCATCAGTTGTGTCTAACACCCGTGCTCATTACATCACCTTCCCTCTTTAATGCCCAATACCCAGTTACCCCATCCCTCCACCCACTTTCCCTTCCACAACCCCCCATTTGTTTCCCAGAGTCAGGAATTTCTCGTGGTTCTTCTTCCTCTCTGATTTCTTCTCATTCGGTTTTCCCTCCTTTCCCTATGAGCCTCTGTGCTATTTCTTATATTCCACGTATAAGTGAAACTCCATGATAATTGTCTTTCTCTGATCAACTTATTTCACTTAGCATAATACCCTCCATTTCCATCCACTTGAGTGTAAATGGTAGGTGTTCATCCTTTCTGATAGCTGAATAATATTCCATTTTATATATGAGCCACATTTTCTTTATCTATTCATCTGTTGAGGGACATCTTGGCTCTTTCCACAGTTTGGCTATTGTGGACATTGATGCTATGAATGTTGGGGTGCAGGTGTCCCTTCTTTTCACTACATGTGTATCTTCAGGGTAAATAACCCAATAGTGCAATTGCTAAGTCATAGCTTAGCTCTGTCTTCTTGAGAAACCTCCATACTATTTTCCAGAGTGGCTGTACCAGCTTATATTCCTACCAACAGTGTAAGATGTTTTATTTATATATTTAACTTGTATCTATTTAATTATTGAGATTGAACAATTTCCTTATGTTTGTTGGCCCATTGCCTTTCTCCTTTTTTGTGTTTATAGACTGTGCATGGTGTATGTCAATTTTGTTGTTTTTTTTTCCTTAAGATTATTTATCTATTCCTTTAAGAGAGGAAGAGAATTGGGGAGGAGAGACAGAGGGAGAGAAAGAGACAGAATCTTAAGTAGCTTCCATACCCAGCATGGAGCCCAGTGTAGGACTCAAGTCTCATAACCTGAGCTGAAATCAGGAGTTGGGTGCTGGTAAGCACTGGATGACTGAACCACCTAAGCACCCCTCAAAATTATTTCTAAGATATCATTCCTTTGTTGTGAAATTTAGATGTTTTTCTCCCAGCTAACTTTTTATTCTTTATTTTTAGCCTTACAGAAGTCTTTGATGTTCATTGTAGTTAAATTTATATTCTTCCTTCATCATTGGTTTAGAAGGTGAACCCTACCAGAAGATTATAAACATGATCTTATATATTTTTCCTAATACTACTTGTATAGATACTTAATTCTTTAATAACTTACTTTTGACTTTAGTATAAAGTTGAAATCTAAACTTTTTATTAAATAATAAGTTGTTGCCATACAAGTTTTTGAAAGCCATCTTTTCTTCACTGTGGCTGTTAGTTTTTCTACTCAATATACATTCTCCCTAACCTTTATTCTGATAGAACTCCAATTTTATTCAACTCCCTACCTTCCAGAAAGTGGCCATGTACTGTCACTATCCCCGTACCCAGGGGGTGAGTACTAATTGAGCCAAACCAATCATGGTGGTCCCATTCCTCTTCTGATGATTAAGTGAAGGATGAATATTTAACAAGAGCTTCTGAGAAGGTGTGCTTTATTCTTAAAAAAAAAAAAAAAGATCCAAGAGGTGAGTAGTATTTTACTTTCTGCCTCTGCTGGAGTGCTACAGCCATCAAGTGACTACTACAAGGGAAGCCAGTTTGGGAATAATGCTAATCCATCTGGAAGAATGAAAAGATGAAAGGACCAATTAGAGAGCATCCTTGAAATTTTAAATGAACATACCCCATGACCTTGTTAACTCAGACATTCCTGTTGCATGAGATGCTGAAATTCCTCATTGTTTAAGTGTCATTGAGTTAGATTTTATGCTCCCTGCAGCCAAAAGCATCCTGACTGGTCCACCTATTGATAATTAAATGCAGTACCATACCATTTATTTAATAACACTTTATACTAGATTTCACTATCTAGAATTATCAGCTGTACTCCTGCCCCCATTTTTCTCTTTCAGATTCTAACTTTTCCTATCCTCGTGTTTTTCCCCAGAAAAACCTAAGAATTATTTAATATTTATAGCTTTACTTTTGGGTTTTGTTTTGTTTTGTTTAAAATATGTGGAGCCCAACATGGGTCTTGAATTCAAGACCTTGAGATCAAGACCTGAGCTGAGATCAAGAGTCAGACACTTAACTGACTGAGCCACCAGGCGCCCCCCTCTGTTTTTTCTTTGATTTCATCTGTCAAGTATATTTTTACCATTTGCTTGTATTTAGAATATTTCTTAATCACTGTGTTAAAACAAAGATTTGCCTATTATAGATGATATGTATATCTTTTTGATATATAATTTACATACTATACAGCTAATCAATTTAAGATGTATAACCATTGGTTTTTAGTGCGTTCATGGAGTTGTACAACCATCACCAGTTTTAGAACATTTTTATTACCCCAAAGGCGGTAAGTAGTCACTTCCAACACCCCCCCGCCACTACTTAGCCCCTAAGCAGTTGTCAATCTACTTTCTGTCTGTATGGATGTACTTACTTTGGGCATTCATATAAATGGAATCCTACAGTGTAGTCCTTTGTGACCAGTTTATTTCACTTATTTTCATGGTTCATCTGTGTTATGCATATATCAGTGCTTCACTTCTTTCTATTGCCAAATTACATTCCATTGTATGGGTATATCCTGTTTTGTTTATCCATTCATCAACTTCAGGCCTTTTAGGTTGTTTACATCTTTTGACTATTATGAATCATGCTATTGTAAACATTTGTGTACATACTTTTGGGTGAACATATGTTTCCATTTCTTTGGGGTATATATCCGAAGGTAGAGTGGCTAGGTCATATGGTAACTATGTTTAATCACTTGAGGAGCTGTGAAATGATTTTCCAAAGTGGTGGCACCATTTTACACTCCCATCAGGAGTGTTTTAGGCTTTCGATATCACTACATGATTTGGGGTTTTTTTTTTGAGCTGGAGTTTTTGTGTGGTAAAATTAAAAAAAAAATTACTATTTTAATCATTCATAAGTACAGTTTTGTAGCATTAAGTGCATTGTTGTGCAACCATCACCACCATCATCCACCTCCACAAGTTTTTTTTTTTATCTTCCCAAACTGAAACTCCATACCCATTAAACACTAACACTCCATTCCCCTCTCTCTGCAGCCCCTGGCAACTGTCATTCTACTCTCAGTATCTGAGTTAGACTACACTAGCTAGGTCTCTTTTGCGAGAGGAATCATGCAGTATTTGTTTCTTTGTGACTGGTACATTTCACTGGTAATAATATCTTCAAGAGAACCCCTTTTTTTAAAAAAGAGGTTATTGTTAAGTAGTCTCCATACCAAACATGCAGCTCAAACTCACATTCCTGAGATCAGGAGTTTCATGCTCCACCAACTGCGCCAGCCAGGTGCCCCGAGAACCTGGCTGTTTGTTTAAGAGTTTATTTATGTATTTGACAGACTGACATCACAAGCAGGCAGAGAGAGAGGAGGAAGCAGGCTCCCTGCTGAGCAAAGAGCCCAATGCGGGGCTCAATCCCAGGACCCTGGGATCATGACCTGAGCCGAAGGCAGAGGCTTTAACCCACTGAGCCACCCAGGTGCCCCAAGAACCTGAGTTTTTTTAAAGGCAGTGTTTGATGCATGTATACATCTTTTATGAACTTATTTTATATTTTCTGTATACCATCCTGCCATGTCCTTTTTAAAAACTTTATTTTAGTATATATAATACTATTTACCTTTTTCCTCTCTAAAGATTTTGAAATTGAAATTCTGTTTTTAATTCTGTTATTGTTCTTTTTATAATTCCCTTCATGTCCTATGCGTCTATGTTTATTTATGTGTAGGATATAAAGGAAATTGTATGGTTAGTGGGGAATTCTCTCCTACGCATGTTTTATTTAATTCATGTTTTATTTGTATAAGATGGGATTTCAGATAAAATTATTACTCCTAAGTTATTATCTTTATATAATATAAAACACAGTATGTTTTTAAAAGCACAGTCCCTGGGATCACGCTACCTGTTTGAATCTCAGCTCTGCCACTTACCAGCTGTGTGACTTCACGGAAATTACTTAATCTTTCTGAGTCTCGATTGTTTCATTTGTGACATCAGGATAATCACATTACCCTCCTCATTGCTAGGATTAAGTAATTAATATACTTATTGGACTTAGAACATTACCTGGCACATAATAGTGCTAGGTAAGAGCTTGCTGCTATTTACTATCATTAGCATTCTTTTTGAGAAATTATTATTGACATTTACATTTTATTTTATAAACATGTTGATTTATTCTTTTTGACTATTTTTGTTGTTGTTTCTTCCTCACTACCAGTATTTTTATTATAGTTTCTTTCTTGAAGTCTTACAGTCATGTTTAAATCCTATTTTTTTCAGGTGTTGTTCTGTCTTATTTGCCACTGTATTTTTTGTTTCTTTGTTTTCAGTCCCTAGAACATTGTTTGGCACATAACAGTTGCTCAGTAAAGATTTGATGTGTGTAGAGCCCTTGCATATCTGTTAAGCTCTGGTAAAAAGGTGGGCTAGAGAGAGACTGCATGGCAAGAAGAGGAAAAAGAGACTTACTTCCTTGTCTTTGTGTCCTGTTTGCTTTCCATTATCTCAGCAGTGTTTCTTCACAGCAGCACTTCTTTCCCATAGCTACACCTAAGTCCATTTTGCAGTTTTTCTAACACTCAGTACCAGCTTAGTGAAGC
The DNA here is from genome assembly GCF_022355385.1 of Mustela nigripes. Taxonomy (NCBI): domain Eukaryota; kingdom Metazoa; phylum Chordata; class Mammalia; order Carnivora; family Mustelidae; genus Mustela; species Mustela nigripes. The sequence continues at coordinate 124,046,832 of NC_081557.1, read as the reverse complement.
CTATGTCAGAAAAGTCAGCACCATAAGCCACTTGGCTCCCATTCCTCAAGAGTTCTGTATACCAGCCCCTTGGGGCACTTCCTTCAGGGACACCAGCATCAGCCAGACAGCTCCCTCCTGCTGCAAAATCTTGGTATAACTTTCAGTACAGTGAGCACTGAAGATATGCTAGGAAAATAACATTGAGTCTACCAGAAATAATGGTTACATTTGTCAAAAGCATTTTGTTATTAAGGAGTTGAATTTAGAATCTTAGTTTTACTTTTTGTTCATTGTTGAAGTTCATTATAGTACATTTACCTTGAGAATAGTTTCTTCTTTCACCCAGAAGATCTTTCTTCCTTCTCTGAACTCCTGTAGTTCTCTGAACTACAAATATCTATTATAATAGTTTACTTTATCTGCTGTAACAAATTACCACACAGGTAGTAGCTTAAAACAACATAGATTTGTTACATTACAGTTCTAGAGGACATTAAATCCAAAAATGGGTCTTACAAATTAAAATCAAAGTGTCAGCCAGCTGGCTTCTTTCACGGGGATTTTTTGAGGGAAACTCTTCCTTGCCGTATCCAATTTCTAGAGGCTGCCTACTTTTCTTGACTTATGGTCACATCACTCCAGCCTGTGCTTCCACCATCACATCTCCTCTTGTCTCTCCTGCCTTCCTTTTATAAGGGGCCTTGTGATTACATTAGGCCCACCTAGGAAGTCCAGGATAATCTTATCTAAGGATCGTTAACTTAATTACATCTGCAAAGCCCTGTTTGCCATGGAAGTTAAGGTAACCGCAGGTTTTGGGGGAAGGACAGGGACATCTTTGAGGTTCCATTATTCTGCTTATCATATCTTTCTTTTATTTAGAATCATTAAATGCCAGAGCTGGCATTTGGGACAGCTTGGATGATAACTTGGATGGAAGGGACACTTGGAGGATAACTTTTGCAATTATTTTATACTTGAGCAAACTGACTGAAACAAATGAAGGTTGTTTGTCCACCTCTGAGCATGTTTTAAGGTTAGGAAGAAGGCCTTATTCATGTTTTGTATGCTTAAATATACTTAGAAAAATACCTTGAACATTTTAAGTACTCAATAACTATTTGTTACCTAGTTGAGTAAAAGGCTAGTGATGGAAACCAGATATATCTGGTCCACTTTAAGTTAGTGCTAATGCAAATTTAATAACAACAACAACAAAAACCACTGACTAAAAATACCACAAGGAGTAAAGATCTATTCATTCTTACATTCTGTAGTTAAAAGGAGATATCATTCAGTCTTAAAAATAATTACCCTTTTTAGGATTCCTTTTCTCTTTATCTTGTCCACATCTCTACTTTTGTCAACCCACCCTTCTCTATAAAAAAGAGAATGTAAGAATGAAGAAAGAAGGAGGGAAGGAGGTGGTGGGGGGAAGAAGAGAAAAATGAAGAAGAATGAAAGAAAGAAAAAGAAGAGGGAGAAAGGGAAGGAAAAGAGGAAGACACAGTGGTGTTCACTTAATTGTTTTGTAGAATAATGTGTGGAATCCAGATTTAGATTCTTTGATACTGCTATTTGGCTGTGTTGATAGGTAAACCTAGATGTTTGGTGATGTGTATAGTTTATATGTGTTCAACAATTAAGGTTATTTAGAAATCAATATTTATCTTTTAAAAACTCATAACTTTAGAAGAACTTTTAGAAACTTAGGTTTACCTTTTGACTTTTGATTTTTTTCCCCTTGTTAAAGGATTGTTTGATTAAAATAAAATTAAGAATTAAAAAAATTTATCTGGCATTTCTTATTAAAAATCTAGGTTTTAGATTTAGAGTATCATGCAGACTAGATAAATCACTTACTGTTGTTCAAGAAACAAAGCTTTGGTTTTTTTTAATGGTTGTGTTTTTTATTAATATTCTTATAGTTTTTATAGAATCTAATTTATTATTAAGTGTGTTCAGGTATGGTCCTTGAAATAAAGTATACCTGAAGCATAATGTTAGATTCTTTTCCTACTTACATCAACATGGTCTTCCATTGGCTGTATACATGTATACGTGTCTGATTTGAAACTTGTATGTTATACAAGTTTCTATAAACACTAAGACTGCATACATCTATTTTTATTTTGTCTCCTAATGTGGTACATGCAGAGTGCTTATTAGCAAATGTAAAAATGGACCATGATGTAAAAGTGCCAAATAAGTGGTAATGGGTTTTTATCATATTGTCATTCTCTCGATGAGCAAATGGTTAATTATAAGTCAACTTTAGAATGCATTTATTATAGTATCCTTAATTGGGTGAAAACATAATCTGACTTCTGTTTTCTTGGCAGCAACTTGAATTGGTGGAACCAAGTGGCTGGATTCATGTACCCTTAACTGATAATCATAAGAAGCCAACTCGCACATTCATGATACAGATTGCAGTTCTAGCCAATCATCAAAATGGAAGAGACACCCACATGAGACAAATTAAAATATACACACCAGTGGAAGAGAGCTCCATTGGTAAATTTCCTAGATGTACAACTATCGATTTCATGATGTATCGTTCAATAAGGTGACCTTAATACAGAACAAAAGTCATTAAAAATATCTTTGTTTTATCTCGTCAGTAAATATTATATCTGGAATCTTTATTTTGCAGTTTTGTATGCATTAAAGAGTATTTTATTGTAACTTTAATAAATGGATTTTGGGTCATATGATTTTTATTTTCTTTAACATATAATGAAGCTCACATATTTTACATTATTAAAAAAGGATTTAAAGCCAATCATTAAATTTTTCATTATATCAAAAGAAAAACAATTGAACTGAAAATTTTAAGAGGTAACATAACTTACCAACTAAGTGATTATTGTGAACGTCCATTAGAGTAATGGTTTATTTCATGTTTGGAAACAATACTATGTTTTATCAATAAATACTATCTTTACTAGGCCAAAATTCTTCTTCTTCTTCTTCTTCTTTTTTTTTTTTTCTTTCTAGAGGAAGCTTATTCTTTTAATACTGGGCCTTTTAAAAAACAATGTCAAAATAGGCTTAGCATTAGGTGTCTTATGAGAACCATTCTGATTTGGAGAACATAGTTAATTGTGTTGTAATTACTTCCATGAAATACTTTTAATCCCAGGGTTCTCTGTATCCTGATACTGGGTCAGAGATTGCCAGTATCATCTGCTATTTATCCCAGTTCTAGTGCTGCTTATAGAACAGTTCAATTCAAATTTGTGTCTGACACTAAAGCATTCCTTGAGGGATAATGTGTCTCATAAAAATTTTTAAAATGTATGAGATTGTTCTCTGTATACAAAAATATTTTAAAGGGGCTTAAATGTGTTTTCTTTCCATGGTTTAAAATGAGTAGATTTGATTCTCTATGGTTTTTTCCCCCTTGTATCTATTAATTTTTAGGAGGATGGTTATTTAGCCACAGAACTTGTCCAGATTAGTTCTTATTTGGGAAAGATACCTTGGTAGTTTTTGTATTGCTGAAGCCTGAAGTCTTCAGACTGAAGTCTTAATAGTAAAGTTTTCATTCTTCTTCTTTTAATTGAAGTATAGTTAACATACAATGTTATATTTGTTTCAGGTATGTAACAAAGTGATTTAACAATTCTATATGTTGCTCAGTGCTCACCATACAAAGTTATTGCAATGTTATTGACTGTATTTTCTATGCTGCACTTTTTATCTCCAGGACTTATTTTATATCTGAAAGTCTGGATCTCTTAATCCCTTTTACCTATTTCACCCATCCCCCTAATCCCCTCCCCTCTGGCAACCACCAGTTTGTTCTCTGAATTTAAGAGTTTTGTTTTGTTTTGTAGACTACACCTGTAAGTGGAAATCAGATGGTCTTTGTCTTTCTCTGTTTGACTTACTTCACTTAGCATAATACTCTCTAGGTCCCTACATATTGTGAATGGCAAGATCTCATTCTTTTTTATGGCTGAGTAACATTCCTGTGTATTTATATAGCACATCTTCTTTATTCATCTGCTGATGCACACTTGGAATGCTTCCATATCTTGGCTATTGTTAATAAGTCTGCTTTAAAACATAGGGATGTATATATCTTTTTGAATTTAATATTTTTCTTTTCTTTGAGTAAATACCCAGTAGTGAAATTGCTGGATCATATGGTAATTCTTTTTTTTTTTTTTTTTTTGGTAAAGATTTTATCTATTTATTTGATATAGAGAGTGAGAGAGAGAGCATGAGTGTGGGGTAGGGACAGAAGGACAGGGAGAAACAGACTCCCCACTGAGTAAGAAGCCTGATACGGGGCCCAATCCCAGGACCCCAAGATTATGATCTGAGCAGAAGGCAGATGCTTAACAGACTGAGCCACCCAGGCACCCCATGTTAGTTCCATTTTTAATTTTTTGAGGATTCTTGATATTGTTTTCTACAGTGGTTGTATCAATTTACATTCCTACCAACAATGCATAAGGGTTCCCTTTTCTCCACATTCTTGTCAACACTAGTTACTTCTTGTCTTTTTGATAATAGCCATTCTGACAGAAATGAAGTGATATCTCATTGTGGTTTTGATTTGCATTTCCTGGGTGATTAATGATGTCTAGCATCTATTCTGTTGGTTATCTGTATGTCTTCTTTGGAAACATGTCTAGTCAGGTCCCTTTTTTAAAATTATTTAAAAAAATTTTTTTAATTAACATTATTTGCCCCAAGGGTACAGGTCTGTGATTCATCAGGCTTACACATTTCACAGCACTCACCATAGCACGTACCCTCCCCAATGTCCATCACTCAGCTACCCTATCCCTAACCCCACCCCCAGCAGCCCTCAGTTTGTTTTGTGAGATTAAGAGTCTTTTTTGGTTTGTCTGCTTCCTGAGTCCATCTTGTTTCATTTTTTCCTTCCTCCTTTTTTTTTTTTTTTAAAGATTTTATTTACTTAGAACATGAGAGAGAGCAAGAGCACAGGCAGAGGGAAGGAGTAGAGGGAGACACAGACTCCCTGCTGAACAGGGAGCCCAACGTGTGCCTTGATCCCAGGGCTCTGGGATCATGACCTGAGGCAAGGTGGATGCTTAACCGACTGAGCCACCCAGGTGCCCCTTTGCCCATTTTTTAATTGTATTGTGTGTTTTTTGGCATTGGTTATATAAGTTCTTTATATATTTTGGATATTAGCTCCTTATTGGATATATCATGTGCAAATACCTTCTTTCATTCCATAGATTGCCTATTTGCTTTATTGCTGGTTTCCTTATCTGTATAAAAGCTTTTTATTTTTGATGTAGTCCTAATATTTTATTTTTGCTTTTGTTTTCCTTGCCTGAGGAGAAAAATCCATAAATATATTGCTAAGGCCAGTGTCCTACGTTGATCCCACAGATTACTGCCTATGTTTTCTTTTAGGAATTTTATGGTTTCAGGTCTCACATTTAGGTCTTTAATCCATTAAACAGTAAAGTTCAGAAAATAATTATTTGTATGCTTTATTCTGGCAAGAAGTACTAATTTACATGGATAATCTAAAAAAGGTTTTCACTTTTTCACTCAGTAGAATGTTCTTTCTATGAGTTCCACAAAGAGTTTTATTGTTATTTTCATTTTGTTTCTTTGAAGTATGCATGGTAAGTGATCGTAGGGCCACCAAAAAGTCTGTAACCAAGACTTCATTTGAGATCAGCAAATTAATCCAAACATAGATGTGGGATGCTGGAAATGGTGGGAGAGAGGAAAACACATGGATAGAAATTAGAAGAAAAGGAGGAAGGGGAACCTGGGTGACTCATTCAGTTAAGCTAACTCTTGATCTCAGCTCAGGTCTTGATCTCAGGGCTTCATGCTGGGTGTGGAACCTACTTAAAAACAACAACAACAAAAGAGAAAAGGAGAGAATTAAGAAAATAATAGCAGTATTCACTAAGTACTGTACTAAATGTTTTGCTTTAGTCTGATAAGGAAAACATTAATGTAAACATAAGGTCTTAGTGTCAGAAATCTAATAAGTAGTACAGAAGGCTTGATTAGTAATAATGTTACTACTTGCTAAATGCTTTTTAAATTTTTGCTTAAAAGAAACAAGGAAGTTGACTAATTATCATTACATGATCCACTCTGTTATCTCCTACTAATAGTTTCTTAAGAGCCTCTTTTTTTTTTTTTTTAATTTTATTTATTTGACAGAGAGAGAGATCACATGTAGGCAGAGAGGCAGGCAGAGAGAGGGGGAAGCAGGCTCCCTGCCAAGCAATGAGTCCAATGTGGGACTCGATCCCAGGACACTGGGATCATGACCTGAGCTGAAGGTAGCCGCTTAACCTATTGAGCCACCCAGGCGTCCCAGTTCAGTGATTTCTTAACAAGTTAAACATATACCTATTATATGATCCAGTCATTTTACTTTTTGATATTTACCCAACAGAAAAGAAAGCATATGTCTATACAAAGAATATATACATAGCTTTTTTTTATAATACCTGAAAACTGGAAACAACCCAAATATTGATCAGTAGAAGCATATGTGAACAAATAGTCATATATCCATATAATAGAATACTGTACTCAGCAATAAAAATGAACAGTTAGTACATGCAACAACATGGATAAATTTTCATAAAAATTATGGAGAGAGAAAGAAGCCATACAAAAGAGAGTACATACTATTTGATTCTTTTTTTTTTTTTTTTCTAGAAAATACAAACAAATCAAATGACAGCAGATCCATGGTTGTGTGGAGGGGAGTAGAGAGAAGTAAGGAGTCAGGGACTATTTGGGGAAATGATAGAAATGTTCATTAATCTGATTGTAGTACTGGTTTCACAGGTGTATACATGTGCCAAAATTTATCAAATTATACACTTTAAATATGTGCAGTTTATTGCATGTCATTTATACCTCAATAAAGCTGATTTAAAAATAGCATATTCTGCCTGTTTCACATAGTAATCATTCAGAGGTGCTAGATTTGAAATAGTTCTGTCTTATTGAAAGGATCTGAAAATAAAAAACTAAGATTGAAGAGCCATTTTTATAGTTAATGAAATAGTGACAGCATATTAATTCACTCATTCATAATCAGTATATGTTTTTGAGTATTGGACAAATTGTGCAATTATAAGATTTAATTTTTAAATTTTACATGTAATCTAAATATAAGATACTTTCAGTATCAGTTTAGTAGCCTGGGAAATATTGTCATAAGAAATTGTATGAAATTGGAATTTTAAAATACAGTGTTTCCAAATCACTAAGATGTACAGCTGAAACTAAATGTAACATTGTGTGCCAGCTACACTCACATTAAAAAAATTAATTTTAAAAATTAAAAAATAATAAAATACAGCAGTTCATTGAACACTAATAAATACAGAACTCTAAAAAAAGACTAGTAGATATTGGGCATTAAATTAGATTTAATAAGGAGATCAAAATAAATCTGATGCAGACCTTGTTTTCCAGTTGCTTATATCATCTGTTATGGGGAAATAATAGATCTCTCATGAGCCAAATCAGAAATTAGAGTAGTAAAATCTCTAATTGATGGGTAAGTATGTAGAGGAAGCGAAAGTTGACTTCTGTTCAAGAAGACAGAGGTGAAGCTAAAGAAGTCATTGTGAAGAAAGTGGAGTTTTTTTTTTAAAGAAAGACTATTTGTAATATCTAGTTATTTACTTCTCACGCCTGTTCTTGCATCCAGACTAACATTGTTTTTATGAGTAAAAATTAATTTGAAACAGATGATTTGTGTGTTCAGAATTAAGTGATGTTTTGTACATTTACTCTTGTTTGAAAGTTTGCAACAATTAAAACACTGACAATCTTGAAAAGTAATTTTAGTTACCGTGCCTTCTGTTCTTTTAGCCATTATGACTACTAACTTAGTAATTAATTAATGTAATACACTAGATTAATACACCACAGTATAAATTTTTATGAGTGTAAACTTCTAGTGTTCTAGAAACTTGTTATTGCTCTAAAATTCTTAATAAAATCTGGCTTATTATAATATTTAATTGAATTCTTGGTTACTAGTTTATTTTGTCAATTACCTTTTAAAAATGATAAATTTTGTAAAATGTGTTATATTAAAGTGTTAGGGAAATAATACTTTGTATTAGTAGTTATGTGCAGACATTTTTGCCTTGAGCATCTTTTAAACCAAGATTATCTTCTTTTGCCCAGATTGTTTTGGCTTTTCCCACTTCTACTGTGACTCCCTAGGTGAAAGTACACTCTGTTTCTTCTGTTGCTGATTCCATTACCATCATTTGTCTTCTTTTGTCCTTTCTGATGACTGGAACCAGCTTACTATTTTGCACATAAAGGCGAAATTACAGTTGGACCAATTTAAAAGTGTTCTACTTATGAAACCTTTTTCTGGGTGAATTTTTATTTTAGGAAATGGTATTTCACCTCATGTATTATTGAAGCTCTATCTCAGTTGTTGTAATTACTGTGTTTGTGGCCATTAGCTTTCCACTGATGCAGTTCAGTGATCATCATAAAATATTCTTCCACTTTGCATTTGTTTTTCTGATGTTGAGAGTAGATTATGACTCTCTCCCTGTGGTCCTAGAAATAATTTCCCAAACTGTTTTTATAGACTTTATTCTGAGACTACCTCTCCTCTTTACCCTGGCATTCATCTATAGCTGGAGATCCAGATTTTAACAGATCATTTCCTGTTATTACTACAGCAGTATCAAAATACTGATCATTTACCAAGAAGCAAAGTTTCCAAAAGACTGAAGCAGAGAGTTCAGCCAGCTGTTTGTTTTTCAACTGTTAAAATTTGTAAGAATCACATGTTAAATAGATATAGCTACAAAATGAACCAAGGGTAGCCTAGGTGAAGAGTACGGTAGGAAGCCATCCAGCTCTTAAGTTATAACACACTCAGGTGTTTACTAAAGACAAAAGGAATTTTGCTACTTTTAAAGTGTGCTTATTTAGGTAGCATTCAGTAACTACTAGGAGGTGCAGGTAACCTGTTCTTTGGAAGTTTTATTTTATTTTTTTCTAAGTCATTAGGGCTGTTTAGTAAAAAACCTATTTTTTCCCCTTGAAATTTTCAATTATTAGACTGGCATTCGGGTATACTTTTGATCCTTCTCCTTCATCTTCCCATACTCAGTAATACAAATTCTGCAGATTCTTTCTCCATATTAATTATCACTTTTAGTTTCGCTCCATTTATATCACTCTAGGCCAATTGCTGGACCATTGGTCTTTAGTTTATGCTAAGATAAAATAATCCAAACAGTATTCCATCATATGGCTTTCTATAAAACCCATACTAATTCCACATTACCTATATAAATTTACCTATGTAAATAAACCCAAAGACCTCTGGCATCCCTTCAAGGCCATACATCTTCCATTCCTCTTTTATAACCTTTTCATATTCTCAGACTTTGTGCTCTAGCCTAGCAAATATGCTTGTCTGTTTTATGCACACAACTCCCTTATTCTTGTTTTTACTATTTTATAGGTAATGTCTAATGGCCTTTAATGTCACTGTTCTAACAATTGATACCACTTTCCTAAACAAATGGGCTCAAAAGTCACTCTCTTGAATGCCTTTACTTATCTGATTTTAATCCTGTGTATTTTGGTAATTCTTTTGTTCTAAATCCTCTTAGCACTTTTGCATTCTGCGAGTACTATATTAACATATGAATGTCATATTGTGTATGTTGCTAACTCTTGAAGACAGACTCAGACAATAAATGCAATGATTTGCATTATTACAATTCTCAACATATAGTAGGCATGAAGTAAATACACATTGTTTTTCTAAGATCTTGTATTGACGTGGTTTTTATACCATAAAAAAAAATCACTATGCCAGGGCTACGTTTAATTATGAATAACAAATCCCTGCTACAGTGATTTAAATCAGTTTTTATATTTTTTGTATATTAAAAAGTCTGGAGATCGATGTTTGTTTCATTAGCGCAACAGCTTAATAACACTGGCTTTCTGAGAATTCTTAGGTCATTTTCATGGTCAAAAAACAGTTGCTGTCATCTTAACTCTCACAGTGGAACTTGAGAGAGAAGGGACAAGAGTGGTACTGGCCGTATCTCTCTTCCATTATCCCCAGGAATCTCCTGCATGTTTCTTATGTCTTGTTGGTCAGAACTGGGGCACAGGGCTGTCTCTAACTTAGAGGCAAGCTTGCCTGGGAAGGCAGGGAGTGTGATTGTCATTGTTGCCTTAAGCAAACAGCTATTTTCTAGGGCAAAACACATCATCTCCCTAAAAAAAAAACCCTAGACTACGAACAGTATTCTTTCTTTGAGGAATAGGGGAGAATAGATATGAGGTAGGCAGTAAGCAGTATCTGCCACACACAGGCTTTCTAAGACTCAGCATCCTCATCTGCAAACTGGAAATCATAGCAGCACTCACCTCAGAGGATTAAGTGAGATAATGAATGGAAGCACTTAGCACAGGGTGTGGCAAATAGTGGTATTCAACAAGAGTAGCTGGTTTTGTTATTTTGTCTTTGGTTCATGTCGTTTGATCAGAGAAATCTGTGGGGAAGAAATGGCTGTTTTTCCCTCTTTCCTCGAGACGTCTGCTGGACTTTGGAAGATAACCACTAGTTCTGCAACACTGCCTGTGTGGAACCCTGAGAACCCCTTTTTAGCATCTGCTTTTTATTATCTACCATATACTTATACCTTGCCATGATAGCATTTATGTAGAATTTTCCCACACAAAGCAGCAGGACTCTCTAAATTCTGTAAATTCTGTTATAGTGGGTGGGGGCTAAGACAACCTTTTTAGTTATTAACTACATTGTCCTTTTGAGCCCATGCAAGATATCAAGACTCTTATTTCTTGCATTTTTCAACCTTAGCAAAAAAAGAAAACATACTCGATAGAACTTTCCAGTGTTGCAAGCTGGAGTAGATGAACAGCCCTGTAAATTCTTTTAAGACACACATTTCCAGAAGCAGGAAGTGAGTATCAAGCTAGAAGAGAAGCTCCAGCGCATTTACCATGTTTAACTAGTTCTAAGCCAGTCTACTAGATCCTTTATTACTCCTGACCTAGGTTTGAATCCCTTAGCTGCTGATAGCTGCTGCTTCTTGTTGGTGTCCTGTCTTGCCCCCCCAGAATTTTATGATAAGCACTATTTTGCTAGCTCCAAACTTGTCTCTTTTCAATGTTGTTCTCACAGGCCACTATGAGTAAGCTTTCTCTGTTTTGATCCGCTGAGTAGAAGTTCCTGTTCTAGACTATCTCTAATGACAACTGATCAAGTTAGTAATACTGTGCCAATTGGCTTGGGATATATACTAACGCCGGAAAGCACACATTTTATAAAGATTTACTTAGAATAATCCACCGTGTCATTTTTAAATTATTATGGATACTTGATTGCTCATTCCTATCAAACAAACAAAAAAGATGTTTACAATGCTGTGATCAATTATATTACTTATAGTTCCCAGGAGAAAAATTTTGCATCTTTTTTCCAACAGTCAACATGTACTATTGACTGCTTTAAATCTTGCATAGAATACAAAGGAGAAAACATGTTTCTTATTCAGAAGAAACTTATGGTCTAGCTGATGATGGCTAGGGATACACAGAGACATTGACACATCCTCAGTATGAAGTAGTATTGAGTAAACCAGGTATCACCAATTTCTAGTGTACTTGTAAGGTTCTAATAGAAGAGATAGACACTCATGTATAGGAGTTTGTCTGAAGAGGCTTCCTTCCTTGATTCTGTACAAGCTGAGAAACAGATAGTGAAGATGAAAGCTGAAATAATTACCTTCTTTCCTGAAGGCTGGTGGATGTCTTTTGTAGTCTTAGCTAGTTTGGGTTTCTAATAATGAATCCCCAAGATTCATGTCATGGCTGGCTGCACACTGAATGGGGCAGGATGCTTTCTAAAAGGAGGAGGATGGAACAAAACTATATATTCTCAATTGTTCTTTGTATATTTACAGATAAGCTGTTAACCTCTTTGGGGCCAGTGTGACAGGCTGGAGAGAGGTCCAGAGTAAAGGAATTGAACTTCTACTTGGGAATCATCAGGAGTGGGGAAAGAGTATTCCTAAATTTACACTTCATTCCAAAACATGCAGATTTAAGTAGAGAGAGATGAAATAGGGAGGCATTTTAGGCATGGAAAATTACAAATTTGTGGAGGAGTCAGGAGGTTATTTTCATGCTGTAGTACAGTGGGGTGCTAACCTGAGTAATCTGTAACATCTTTAAGTTACAAGATGGAAAAAAGTTAGGGTAGGATGTGGTTGAAGTTTAATCTTACTCTTACAGTTTTCTATCCATACCCTTATATAATTCTTAACATTTAATACTATATTAAAACTTCAGAGAAGAAAAAAGGCAATATGGTTAGCCCAACACCCACTACCATTATAAATTGTAAAGAATACTGTAGATTAAGAACCCTAGTTTTTGAAAGAGTTTCATATAAATCAAAATGTTCAATATCTCTCTTAAGATATCTAATATTATCTAAAATCGAACCATGGAGAAGGTTATCAGAAGTTTGCCTGGGGTAAAAAAAAAAAAAAAAATTGGGTGGAAATCTGTGTTTTTCCAAAGGGCATTCCTTAGAGATTGATACTTGTGGAATCATTGAAATGGCCACCCAATTTGGATCCATTGTTCCAGGTTCCCTCTTCCATTCCAGAGATTTAGTTAATAAACAGAATTCTTAGATAATACACTTGTAAGCAAGACCGTCAGAAATCATACACAGCTCCAAATAAGGCTCTCAAGTGGCCATTACAAAAATATTTGAGTTCTTGGAATATGGGATGTTGTGTTTTTAAAAAGAGTCATCATCAGTAGGAACACAACTTCATTCCTTTGGGTCCAATTTGTGCTTGTCTTCTAATTACTTTTGGGTTTAAAATAAGAAAGCCTTATTTAAAACTAAAGAAGGCTTTGAAATAGTATTATTCACAGTATAATTCTTTTTAAAAATATGTCAGCTGAAGCATGAGATATACTAGTGATATGAAGAAACAATGTAAGCAGTGTCTTATTTTAAATAATAGTAATCATTTTGCATGTACTCTGTAGCTAGAAATATAATAAGAGGAAATATTATTATTTTTAAAGATTTTGTTCATTTATTTGACAGAGATCCCAAGTAGGCAGAGAGGCAGGCAGAGGGGGAGAGGGTAGCAGGCTCCCCGCCAAGAAGAGAACTTGATGCGGGGCTCTATCCCAGGAGCCTGAGACCATGACCTGAGCAGAAGAAAGAGGCTCAACCCACTGAGCCACCCAGGCGCCCCAGGAAATATTATTATTATTATTATTTTTAAAGATTTATTTATTTTATTTATTTGACAGAGGGAGAGATCACAAGTAGGCAGAGAGGTAGGCAGAGAGAGAGAGGAAGGGAAGCAGGCTCCCTGCTGAGCAGAGAGCCCAATGCGGGACTCGATCCCAGGACCCTGAGATCATGACCTGAGCCGAAGGCAGCGGCTTAATCCACTGAGCCACCCAGGCGCCCCAGGAAATATTATTTTAATGGAGATGTTCTGCATTTGAAAAATTTTCTTTGTTATTTGTAAGCTAGAAGGAAGTAACTTGGTTGCATAGGAATTAGATGAGCACCCAAGTTCTATCTACAATAATCTTTGGCTGATTTTTGTCAGTTTTTTTTTTTTTAAAGACTTTTTCCTTTTAAATTGTGTGTATGAAGCATAATGTATATACAGTAAAGTGCACCAAACAACAGCTCAGTGAATTAAATCAAGGTGGACACCTGTGTACATGCCTAAGATTAAAAACACCTCAGTACCCTGGAAGCTCTCCCTGTGTCCCCTCTCTACCACTCTTCTCCTCCTCTCCAAGATTAGTCTCTACCCTGGGTTAAATGCTACAGCTGAGTTTCACCTATGTTAAATGTAATATAAAGTATGTATATATGTATATATAAAGGTAAAATATCTTTTGTGTTGGTTTTCTTTTACCCAGCATGATTTTTGTAGTGTATATCCATGTTACTGCTTGTAGCTATAGTTTATTCATTTTTCCTGCTATATATATAATATTTTATTATAGAAATACACCATAATTTATTTATCCACGCTACTGTTGGTTATTGAAATTTTCAGTTTCAGACTGTTATGATAATACTGTGTTGGAATTCGAATGCTTGTGTTTTGACTCATATTGCATGTGTGTTTCTTTTAGATGCATGTATAGGAGTCGAATATCTCTCTCAAAGGGTACATGTATGCTCACTTTTTGTAGATAATGCCAAATCGGTTTCCAAAGTAGATGTACCCGTTCATGTTTTGAAAGCAGGGCATCTGAATCGCTGTTACTCCATGTACTCACCAAACTTGAATATTGTTGGCATTTTAATTTTAGTCACTTTGCTGAGTATAATGTTATAGTTTTGATTTTCCTGTCCATTAAAACTAATGATGTCAAGCTACTTTTCATGTTTGTTGACATTTGGATAGTCTCTTTTGTGAAGTATTCTCTTCTTTTGTTCATTTTTTAAAAATTGTCTTAATTTTTCTTAGTGATTTATAAATGTTCTTCATACATTCTGGATATAAACCCTTTGATAGTTACCAGTGATGTAACTGCCTTCTCCCACGCTGTGGTTTGCCTTTCCATTCTCTTAAGAGTTGGATCTTTTAATGAATAGAAATTCTTATTGTAAATGTAAACCAATTATCTTTTCCATGGTGTTTAGTGTCTTTTGTGTGCTGAGAAATCTTTTCTTTTCTTTTTTAAGATTTTATTTATTTATTTGACAGAGAGAGATCACAAGTAGGCAGAGAGGCAGGCAGAGAGAGAAGAAGGGAAGCAGGCTCCCTGCTGAGCAGAGAGCCTGATGGGGGGCTGGATCCCAGGACCCTGGAATCATGACCTGAGCCAAAGGCAGAGGCTTTAACCCACTGAGCCACCCAAGTGCCCCTAAGAAATCTTTTCTGACTTGAATATCATGAAGATGTTCTCTTACATTATCTTTTAAAAGCTTTACTTGCTTTGTTGTGCAGATTAGATCTGCAATCCACCTTAGAAATGACAGGAGTTAAATATATTTTTTTATTCCCTATGCAGATATCCAAATGACTCAGTATTTTTTGAAGACTATCTTTTCCCATTGCTCTGCAATGCCACCTTTGCATTAACTCAAGTATCCATTTGTGTGTAGCAGGTTTTTGAGCTGCCTGTTCTTTTCAGTTTGTCTGTTCTTGTATCAGGATAACACTGTCTATATTACTGTTGATTTGTAATAATGTTTTGACATCAAGTAGGTCAGATTCTTCTGACTTGTTCTTTTTTAACTGTTTCAACTGTTCTTGGCCTTTTTCATTGCTGTATACATTTTATATTCAGCTTATCAGCTTACACATACACACACTATAGAATTTTTATTGGGATTGTTTTGAATCTATAGAACAATGAGAACACTTTTCAATATTGAATCTTCTAATTTACAGAAGACTCCATTTGTTTGAGACTTTAATGTCTTTCAGTAGTGTTTTATAGTTTTCTTGGGAAACATCTTGTATATTTTTTATAGAGTTATTCCTAGGAATTTGATATTTTTGATGCTATTCTAATTGATACTTAAGTTTATTTTGATAAATTGAAGTAAAATTGATTTTTTAAAAGATTTTATTTATTTATTTGACAGACAGAGATCACAAGTAGGCAGAGAGGCAGGCAGAGAGAGATGAGGAAGCAGGCTCCCTGCTGAGCAGAGAGCCCACCGCGGACTCTATCCTAGGACCCTGGGATCATGACCGAAGGCAGAGGTTTAAACCACTGAGTCACCCAGGCGCCCCAAAGTAAAATTTATTTTTATAAATTTATTTTATAATCAGCAACTTTCTAACTTCCCTCTTAGTTAAAATCATTTTTCTGTAGATTCTTTTGGATTTTTTTATATCTCTAAATGATGCGGATTTCTTTTCTTTTCCTTATATTTTTAATTTATATTTCTTATTATAGTAATTATGCCTCCAGTAATGTATGAAATAGAAGTCTGAGGTGTTTCACTGTTTTGTATGATATTTGCTTAGTTTTTAGGTTTTTTTCAAGAAACCCTTAATAAAATTAATGCTAGTCCTTTCTATTTCTAGTTTACCAAAATCATTTGTTTGTTTTATAATCATGAATGAATACCGAGGATATTAAAAGTTTCTTGCATTTATTGAAATAACCATATGATTTTTTTCTTTTTTCTTCTTATGTTGAATTATATTGGTTGATTTTTACATGTTGAATAACCATCTTTCTGGAGTAAATCCAGCTTCACTATAGGCATTGTCTTTTGTTATGAATTACTAAACTTGGTTTGGTAAAAATTAGTTTAGAAGTTTTTCATCCATGTGCACCAATGGTTTTTGCATCATGAGTGAGATTAGCCTATAATATCCCTTTTTGTATTATCCTTTTCATGTTTTGGTATTGGAATTATTTTGGCGACATAAAATTGAAAGTTTTTGTTTATTTGTTTTCTTGAAGAATGTATGAGCTTAGAATAATTCCTTAAATGATGCAAAATTCATTGTGAAGACATAATTATAGGTTTGATTTCTAATTCTAAATAGATGAATTATGTAGATTTTTGTACTTCCTCTTGTGTGAGTTTTGGTGATTTGTATTTTTCTAGCACTTTATCCATTTCATCTACATTTCAGATTTATTGGCATAGAGTTATTCATATTATCATTTTATGATTTGTTATAGTGTCTGTAGGATCTGTATTATTAGATCTCTCACTATTCCTGATATTGGTGTTTTGTAATGGTTTTTTTTTTCTTTTTTATTAGTCTCAGCAAAAATGTGTCAATTCTCTTCGTATTTTCTAAGAAACAGCTTTGGCTTTATCCTTTGTAATGCATGTATTCTATTTCATTACTTTCTGTTCTTTATTATTTTCTTTGGGCTTAATTTGCCGCCTTTTTCTGTTTTTGAGATGCATAGTTAGATTACTGAATTCCAGCGTTTTTCTTAAATATGCACTTAGAGCAGTAAATCACCCTTTAAGTACAGATCTGGTTGATCTTATATGTGTTGATATGTAATTCCACTAGCATCCAGTTAGAGTGATATCTGTTATCTATTAGAGTGTTTCTCTTTGACCCCTGGGTTATTTAGAAGTACATTTCATAATTCTTTCCAAATATATGGGGATTTTCCAAGTATCTTTTAAAAAAGATTTATTTATTTATTTTAGTGGGGGAGGGCAAGTGGGAGAGCGAGAATCTCAAGCAGACTCCCTGCAGAATGTGGAGGCTGACGAGGGGTTTAATCCCATGACTGAGATCATGACCTGAGCTAAAATCAGGAGTTTGATGCTCAGCCGACTGAGCCACGCTCAGTATGTATTCCATAGTTTTTGGTTGCAGTGCTCCATATATGTTAGTTAGATCAGGTTTATTAATTATATTGTCTAATATTTTATAGTCAACTGATTTTTTTTTTGTCTTTTCATTCTGTCAGTTAATAAGAAAGTTGTATGAGAATCTTCCACATGATTGTGGCTTGTCTCCTTTTCCTTATAATTTTGTCAATTTTCTCTTTATATATATTGAAGCTACTATGTTATAAAGTCCATACACACTTAGAATTGTTGTATCTTTCTGATGAATCAAACCATTTATAATGAATGTACTTCTTTGTCTTTAGTAATTTATTTTTTGCCATAAATACTACTTTCTGATTTAATAAAGCTATACCAGTTTTCTTTTGATTAGTGTTGAATGTGACATCTTTTTCCGTTCTTTTATTTTTGACCATTGGGGTGCCTGGGTGGCTTAGTCGGTTAAGCATCTGCCTTTGGCTCAGGTCATGATCCCAGGGTCCTGGGATCGAGCCCTGCATCAGGCTCCCTGCTCAGCAGAAAGCCTGCTTCTCCTTCTCCCTCTGCCTGCTGCTCTGCTTACTTGTGCTCTCTGTCAAATAAATAAAATCTTTAAAAAAAAATTTACAAATAAAATTTATTTTTGACCATTTCATATCCTTATATTTCTTATATGTTTTGTGTAAATAGACTATAGCTGGGTTTTGTTTTTTTACTCAGTTTGGCTTTCTGGAAGGAAGAAATCTCTATGGCTTATTTGGAAGATATTGCTTCTCAGCGTACCTGGCTGGCTCAGTTGGAAGAGCATGTGACTGTTGATCACAGGGCTGTGAGTTCGAGCCCCACGTAAAAAAAGGATACTGCTTCCCACTTACTCTTAGTCAAAAGGCCAAGAAGCAGTGAAAGAACCAGTGGAAGATATTGCTTCTCAAACCAATGCAAGTAAACATCCAGGAGAGAGGTGAGAGAAAACTTTATTTATTTTAAGATTTTATTTATTTATTTATTTGACAGAGAGAGAGATCACAAGTAGACCGAGAGGCAGGCGGGGGTTGGGGGAGAAACGGGCTCCCTGCTGAGCAGAGAGCCGATGTGGGGCTCAATCCCAGGACCTTGAGATCATGACCTGAGCTGAAGACAGAAGCTTTAGCCCACTGAGCCACCACCCAGGCACTCCAAGAGAAAACTTTAGAAAGGTAATTTTGGGCCAGATTTTGGAGGGCCTTTTTATGTCCAGGTAAAAAGTTTGGCCTGCATCTTCTTTCAGGGAATTCTTGAAGAGTTTTGAATATATAGGTGAGTGATATATGTTTTAAGGTTAAATCAGTAAAATTTAAGCATTGGAGGCAATAATGATAGATTCTGAAATCATCTTAGTAATACAGCATCTGGAACAACAGTGCTTGATGCATAGTAAGCTTGCAATGAAATATTTGATGACCAAATGAAAAGCTCAGGTGAAATATGATGAGGGACCAGATAGGAATATGACAGTAGAAGTGGCAAGAAATGACTAGAAATATAAAATAGGCAGAATTCTTTGTTTGGTTACATGTGTCTGGGAGGAAACTTAGGTAAAAGATAATGAACAAACATAATCATGCTGCGATGTTTTTATAGGTATCTATTATATGGAGCCTCAGAATAATAAATTAGGTAAGGAGACATGGTGACTATATTGATTATTAATTTGTAAAGTTAAATTTTTATATGAATTTATAAAGTTAAATTACAAAGGGTTAAATATAGGAGAAAATTTAAAGATGAGTATGACATTTTTCTTCACCACCACCTTGTCCAACTTTTCAAACTACTGTGTTTACTTTGAGTGTAGCCCAGGATCCTCCAGATCAGATCCTATATAAGTGCTTGCCCCATATCAATGTTTTTGCGGATACCTTTCTTTTTTTAAAGATTTTATTTATTTATTTGACAGACAGAGATCAGAAGTAGGCAGAGAGGCAGGCAGAGAGAGAGGAAGGGAAGCAGGCTCCCCACTGAGCAGAGAGCCCAATGCTGGGCTTGATCCCAGGACCCTGGGATCATGACCTGAGCCAAAGGCAGAGGCTTAACCCACTGAGCCACCCAGGCACCCCTTTGCAGATTTTGACCAAAGAGCCTGAGTTTGCACATTTCCAAAAGGAGGCCATGTTACCCTACAATAGCTAAACTAACTATTAAGTGCATTTACAACTTTATATTCCTACGCGGTGCCAAAGTAATCCAGTGACAAATATTTCCTGTTTCTGAGTTTGCCCTGATCTTCCCCCATAATGCAATTAATCTTTCCTGAATGGCTACTCATCCATTTTTCATTTTTGTATATGTTAAGAAATGCAGATTTGTATTAGTTATTAGAGTTTTAGGGAATTTTAGACTAATTAGTTAAAATATGCGATAATTCTTCTAGTCATGATTATCTAGTAGTCTCTAGCAGACATTTCTATTGTGTTAATTTCTTGGGTTTTTAATCTATTATTTTTATTTTCTCTTCTGCCTTAAATCTTGGGTTATGAATTTATCTATAAAGTTCCTGTGCAACTTGAGTTAGAGTGTTCTAAAATAGTTTTGGATTTACTTCTGTGTGTACTCATTGGAGATCCTTGGCGTAGGACTTAGTTCTTCATAATTTTTTGACTTGCGGCTTTCTAGACCAAATGTGACATAAATTCAGTTTTCTTTTTGTTGTGCAGGCCCAGATTATACATTCCCAAGGGGTTTATTTTACTCTAGCACAGACAAACTAGTTTCCCTATTGTCTATTGTCTTCTTTTGCTTTGGTAGGTAGATTTTTTTTTTTTTTTTTTGCTCCAACTATGATTTTAGCCCTTCTAGTTTTATGCAGGGATCTTCATTTCAATTTTCCACATTGTAAGAGCCAAGTTCTCATCTCCTGTCCTTTGCATTACCTTAAAAGCCAAATTCCCAAGTTGTAACTATTACTCACCACCTATCATTAAGGCAAATGCAGAGTAGCCTACTCATTTGTACTGAGTAGCCTACTCAGTCCTGTTTTTAGTTGCTTCAATATTCCTCAATCTTGAATTCTTTCTTCAATTGAGGAATTCTTCAATATTCCTCAAAACTTGAATTCTTTCCACATCTATAGAGTTTTTTCTCCATATATTTCCAGATATCTTTAATTTTATTTTTTTAAGGACATTGCATTTCATAGTTGGAGTGGCCTTAAAATGGGGATGTATTTTCCCTTTTTTTTTTTTTTTTAAAGATGTTATTTATTTATTTGACAGACAGAGATCACAAGTAGGCAGAGAGGCAGGCAGAGAGAGAGAGGAGGAAGCAGGCTCCCCGCTGAGCAGAGAGCCCAATGCTGGGCTCGATCCCAGGACCCTGGGATCATGACCTGAGCCGAAGGCAGAGGCTTTAACCCACTGAGTCACCCAGGCACCCCTATTTTCCCTTTTTTAAAAATTTAATTTAAAATTATGATGTTGCTAAAACTTGACACATTATAAATTCTACTCAGAGGCGCAAGGGGAATAATTAACTCTAAATATTGGTAGAAGACTAGCCTTTTATCTTGGTCTGAGAAAGCAACCTTGAGAATGCATCCCGTGTAACTAAATAACACCAAATTCAGTATGGTGAGTACCTTAGGGTCTAGGGGAAAGAGGAATTAGGAATGAGATCATTATGATGAACATTCATAATGTTTTATTTCTTAAGCTGAGTTGTATATACCCAGAAGTTTATTATATTCTCTACATTTTAAAAACATGAAATGCTTCATAGTAAAAATGATTGTAAAGGGAATTATCATCATAATGAAATTGTACCGTATCCTTAATTTCACATGACAGAAGCTACATGGGGCATTTGTCATTGCATATGTATTTGTCAAGTGAAAAAATTATTATTAAAGAATAATTTCCCTATTAACAATAAGGAACTAACAATTTCCTTATTAAAGAAATTGTTACTTCAACTACTGTTCACATTTAGTTATTTCCACATTAGACTTTGTTTCCCCACACCTGTCAAGAGTGT
This sequence comes from Mustela nigripes, assembly GCF_022355385.1. Taxonomy (NCBI): domain Eukaryota; kingdom Metazoa; phylum Chordata; class Mammalia; order Carnivora; family Mustelidae; genus Mustela; species Mustela nigripes. Next base: position 124,025,510 of record NC_081557.1, on the reverse strand, counting down.
TATAGGATGGTCTGAGTCCAGTCTATCCAGTGATTATGCTGCTTCCAACTTGGGGAGTAATTCTAGCATTATCCAGAATAGCCGCAGGTTAAATACGAATCATCTATGCTAAAAAAAGGCCCTTTTAAGTATTTTCACAGTCAAAATCGCCACTCGTTTTCTTTGTTCACATTCACAGCAAGCATTGCTATTGAGTGATCTTGTTCACTCACATCTTTAGTACTGAAATATGAAAGGAAGGCTGGCATGCAGAAGCGTCCGGATTCTTTCAGAGGTTTCCTGAGGCCTGGTGTTCTCCTTGCTGCCTTGCACAGACTCCCTCCTGTCCTCACAGCGAGGAAAAACAATGAACACTTACCGAGTGCTCTCTTTGTGCCAGTCATTCGGAGGCATTCTTTATGTATTATCATATTCAACCCTTGTAATAATCTCATAGTTCTTATTCTCCCCTTCTTAGAATGAAGGGAACTGATTGCTTTGACTAAATCACAAGGCAACAAAATGACGAAGTTGAAAGTTTGCTGAAGTAACTTTTCTTCCTTTCTCTGTCTCTGTCCATACAATATTATCTAGTGTTGATACCACCTTGCGGTAATCAATAATTTAATATTACTTAAGCATCAGAAACTTTCATGTGGCTGTGATGAAATGTAGGGTTTAGCTGATTTATATTTAGAAACGGTAGAGAAGAGGGAAGTAGAAGGAATGGATGAGCAGTCGAAGGCCAGCTGGGTCATCAGGATGCAGGAGTGGTTAGAGGGTAGAATGCCTCTTAGAATCAGCTGCCTGAGGCTGTAGTGGAGTACCTATTGATGTTGATGGTATGTGTGGATAAGGGAGGTATGCAGCCTCTGGTTTTACGTTTTCTGTCATACCAAAGACTATTAAAAGGACAGTATTGTCCTTGGAGTTTCACCTTTGACCTAAACAAATAAAACCTTCCCTCTCACATCACTACTGTGAGAAGAAGGGGCGGAGCAGGATGGGGACACAAGGGTAAAGAAATATGGAAAGGTGACTGGGCTGTATTGCTTCCTCTCTCTTTATAGACCAAGGCCATTGCTTTTTAGAAAAAGAGAAAGAAGGAAGAATGGAGGGGAGGGCTGGGGGGACAGAGAGATGGAAAGCAGGAGAGATTGACTCAATAGAGAGAAAAGTATTCACTTACATTTTTGTCTATGACTTCTTACAAAATAAGGGGCTTGCATTATAATGTTGTGACTTTACAACTTTGAGAATAAATCAATGTGATTTAATTTAAACTGAGCCATGTAAAGAGCAAGGGATCTCTTTCCCCCAGTTTTTCTTAGAGAAACTCACATATCTCCAAACTTTGTCTTGAACTACTGTTTCTAGGTCACACTGAGGCTTGTGTTTAATTATTGTGCCCTCTTTTAAGGAATTCTGGACCTGAGGCATGTAGACCTTTAGGGCCCTTCATTGGATTCACAATAAATCATAAGGAAGTTAGTATAATCTCAATTAAAATAATACTTCATATATCCATTGTCATCTAAATGTGGTCTACTCTCTAAATCCCACTATGAATATAAGAATTATTAAGAAGTTAATAATTATTAATAAATTAATAATAACATTAGGTCATAGGACCCCGAGGCATGAACAGAGATATGAGCAGACATTTTCTTTTGCCTTCAGAATTTCACAGGTGTCCAAAAACGTTGTAAAGATGTGAGAAGGGGCCAATTCAAGGATAAGTGCCCCGAGGTGGCCAATAAATAGCTCTGCTTGTGTGACTCTTTTGCTGCTTTGTAGTTAAAAATTCAGTAATTAAATTGAAATCAGGTCTTGTGGAAAACTGTGAATCTATTTTCTTCAAACTTTCTTAGGAAGATTCAAGTATTTTCAGTGCTCTTCCTCATGTCAGATTTTGAGCTCTCTGTTCTCTGATCCCTTGGGCAATGGCTACCTTGCTACCCCTTCCCTTATGTTTCTGATAAGAACAGCAGAAAATTTTACTGGGAATCTTTTACAGTCCTTTTGAAACTTTTTGATAAAAGTTTCTTTTAAAAATGTATTTCATTCTCTGAATACATAAGAGGGAAGTGAATTGGGCGCCTGGGTGGCTCAGTGGGTTAAGCCGCTTCCTTCGGCTCAGGTCATGATCTCGGGGTCCTGGGATCGAGTCCCGCATCGGGCTCTCTGCTCAGCGGGGAGCCTGCTTCCTCTTCTCTCTCTGCCTACTTGTGATATCTCTCTGTCAAATAAATAAATAAAATCTTAAAAAAAAAAAAAGAGGGAAGTGAATTATTCAAATATTTTCTAAAGCACTTTATTGTTTATAAGGGTCATTCATGGCCACTGCCTCATTTAAATGCTTAAAGCAACCTTGGCAGGCAGGTAAGGCAGGTGGCACCCCGTGACCCAGATCTTCTGACTCTTAATCTAGTGCTCTTGCCTTATTTCAAATCATTCCTTAACCAAATGCCAATGAAAAGGTTCTATTTAATGTGCATTTTTAGGTTATAATATTATTGATATTAACTTTTTGAACGTTTATGGAATCATTAGGATTATCATTGTCCATCAAACAGACAAATTAGTAGTTAATAAATGCTCAGTCTGCTTCCGTTAACTGACTTCCTCCTCCTGTGTATGTTCTGGGTCTCAGAAGGGCAGGATCGAGTGTGAATGGAGTTGGGGGAAGCCTTATCACTAAACACGCATTTAACTTAATGCCGCTGGGTGGTAAGAATGTAATAAATGCCAACATCAAAGAACATTTCAACATGATACAGAATTCTAAGATTTAAACACCTTCTTCATTTAGTGAGAACAAGGTGTGGCTGCACACAATTCAAGTCACTTCTTCCTAGAACTCGGTTTCTCTGCAGGAGCAGCGTTAGCCCCAGGAATGTGACTGTGATTCCCAGAGGTTATGAACTCTAACATCACTGCATTTATTTTTATAAGAATTAGGTCAAGATTAGCCTAAACAGAGGCACCAAATAACTTAGGATCACAAGCAGAATGGGAAATAAAATGCGTTTTATACTGAATCTTTACAGATGGATTTTGCAAAGAACAGTTAATTAACTGTGGGACCAACTGGGGATACATTTTTAATGATTTGCAGGTAGTCCAGAGAAAAGCTAAGTAAAAAAATTCCAGCCCTAACTGCTCTTTTAAAATGGGCTGAGAACGAACGATAGCAGTGAATTAAAATAACTTGTGAATTTTTCTAACCAAAATAAAAATACCAGTTATGAAATATTTCTTTTACTCTTTGCCAATTCTTTAATAGTCCATTAGGTATTTCTAGAAGGTGGAGTAGTTGAGATGAAAATTTGAGCTCAGAAACCTGAAAGGCCAGAATCTTGAATAAACTGATTGAGGTGAGATGGAACTGTGGGTGACGGGAGGCTTTTTCTGTGGTGGAGTTGCCCTCAGACTAGGCATGTGTTTCATTTGGATAAGTCTTTGAAAGTTCCAGGAATCAGTGAAAAAAGAGACTTGAAGGAATGTAGAAATAACGAGTCTAATCCTACTATAGCCTAAGAGTAGGCCACTTCCTGGAGGAGGGATTCAGTTCCTTCTGTGTGACTTAGCTAAAGTATTCTGTCCGTTTCAGACGAAGAGGTGAGTCACTCAACTTGGTTCCAGAATCTCCTCTTTCAACACCACACCCCCCGCAACATCATACCCTCCTTACAAAACCAGATGTCTTATATACTGCCCCTTCTTTCCCTGATCTAGAAATTATTGACTGAATGTGTTATTTTTTTATGTCATTGTTTATAGAGAAAACTGGAATGAGTATCTGGCCTTTATATTGGATTTCTTTTCAGCTCCGTAGGCCCACATTTAAGAACATTGTAATCTTCTTTCTGCTGCTTGCACTGGACATGCTGGGAATTACATGGTTAGTAATTATATGATTAGCAATTAGGTGTCCAACAGTGAAACTGAATATAGTTTTAATCTTACATATTTTCCCTTAGGTAGTAACAGGAGTGATTTTCAGCTCCTAGATCCTTTCCACAGCTGTTTTTTTTTTTTTTCTTTTGAACTCCGTAACTGCAATAAAAATAGTTCATTTACAGGGCCCTTCTTTTGTGAGCTGGTTTATAACACAGGGATGCTAGCATGGTATTTATACCTAAATAGATAGCTTTAAAAAGAAGATACACTCATATGGGACATTATTTCATTGAAGACAATTTTCTTCTAAATCATAACTTTTATCTCCTTTTCTTTTTATGACTGCTTCTTTAAATAGCAGCCATTCCTGGTTTCATTCTTTAAATACTACCCTAAAGGAGTAAAGCTAAAATAGATGCCTTCAGCTTTTCTTGTATCACAGAGATTTTATTTTAGAAAAAAAAGGAAAAAATCAAATTTCCTCAAGGCAAAAATTAGAAATTTGGCTTTACTCGGAGTTCCTTAAACTATAAGTCACTGAAAGCCCAAGTGAGATAAGATTATGGAATGTTAGCTCTCAAAATTACTTTGTTAAATGTCTTTATTTAACAGACAAATAAGCCAAAGCCGTATGGGCTTGCCAGTTCTCTCCCAGGTTATACAGATGGGTGGTGGGGAAGTCTGTGGGGATTTCTCTCAGCTCAGAGTCATTCTGTTTAACCCCGAGTATTTGGTGGGCTTTGGCTTGGAAAGCAGCAAAAGAAGGAAAACTAAGTAAAAACAACCCATGACAGGTTTATGGCCAGCTTGTTAAGTGTGATCCTTGGCTTGACACTATTGCTTTCTTTGCTGGGTGTGGATTGACAGGTATTGATGAAATGTCTTGGGTTCTAATTCAAAATGCCTGGTGATAAATTATAGAGGTTATCAGGAAACCACAGGGTGAATCTGTGGACTGTAGCCTGCAACAGTCATTATACTGTCTCTAGCAAGCTTCTGTGCTTTAACAGGGATGTACTTGATCTCTTCACGCCCCAAGAGTAGATTAAGTGTTTCAGTAAATATGCCATTAAGATACTTCATTGTATGAAGCCATTAGTACACACCTCAACTACACTGGAAGCAGGGGGCCTTCAGCCACCCAAGAAGCATTATAAATGGCCGAGAGGGGTGCCTACTTCTGTGTTTGCTTGGATATTGCGTTATTAAGTACAGTTTTTCTGTTGGTTTGAATAAAACCAGAATGGAGGAAATAGCAAATTCCTTTCCAGTCTATTCTGAATGAGTCCCTCTGCCATCATGTCCACTTTGTTGTGGTTCTACCTGCATTAATTCCTTGACTTTGTGCCTGAGTCAGAAGGTAGGTTTCAGAGCACCCTTTGACCACCAGCTAAACCCCCTTGGGATTTCATTTCTTTATGAAGAAGCTAAATTGGAAGTGTTTTAGAAATGTTTATCATGGTTATACTATTTACGTTGGTTGTCTGCTGTTGTCTTTCTTACCTTTCTGGGCATAATTCTCATGATAATAGAAAAAACATGGTGATAGAATTTTGCCACTGTGTGAAACCCAAGATATTGTTTAACTCAATCCTTCATTTTAGAGGTGAAGAAATTACAGGTCAAAGATGTGAAGGGACAGTCATTTATGATGCCTTTGCTACCTTAAAGGAATTCGGTATCCGTAGCCTTTTTTTCCCCTAAAAATTTAAACCTATCTATCCTCTTAAATCCTTAGTTACGATTCGGTTTTCATCACCTTCTAGTGGTTGGTATGATTTGTGTAAGAAAACTTAGGTACAAAGAGATGACTTGGCCAAAGTCAGAGATTGAGGTAAACTAGAGAAAAACCTGGTGTTAAATTTTGGGGTGCTAATCCAGAGAAGAAGCTCTTTTTAAAGAAGCTTGTACTCATTCTCATGATATTGGGGGGGAAAAAAAAAGAAATTAATCTGCATTTTTCATTTTTTTGGCATAGATTTTAAAAAATTTTTATCCTAATTTTTTTTGCTTATGTTTAACTGACACACAATGTTACACTAGTTTCAGATGTACAACATAGTGGTTCAGTAAGCTTGTGCATTATGCTGTGCTCATCACCAGTATAGCTACCGTCTGTCACAGGCTATTACAATATCATGGACTATGTTCCTTATACTGTCTGTACCTTCTATTCCTGTGACTTCTTCATTCCATAACTGGCAGTCTGTCCTCCCACTCCCCTTCACCCATTTTGCCCAACCCCCCACCCCTCTTCCCTTTGCCAACCATCAGTTTGTTCTCTGTGTTTACAGGTCTGATTCTACTTTTCATTTGTTTATTTGTTTTTTAAAAATTCTAGTTATGAGTGAAATTATATGATACTTGTCTTTCTTCGGTCTGACTTATTTCACTTAGCATAATACCTCTAGGTCTGTCTGTATTGTTGCAAATGGCAAGATCTCATCTTGATTTATGGCTGCATAATATTCCATATATTTATGTAAATATATATTTTATAAATATGAATAAACAAATTATATAAATATATTTATCATATAAATATTTATGCAATAATTCATATAATAAATTATAATATATAATATGTATTGATTATATATTACAATCAATATATATTTATATATAAATATATTTATATATACTATGTATTAGATATTATTAATATATAATTATAAAATAAAATTTATAAAATAATATATAACATATATACTATATTAATATAGTATTAATTATACTATATTAATCTAAGTATATTAATATAAGTATATTAATATAGTATATAATATTTATACACACATATGTGTGTATATATATATATATATATATATATATATAAAACACCTCCCTTACCCATCTATCAATGGATTCTTAGATAGCTTCCGTGTCTTGGTTATTGTAAATAATGCTGCAATAAACATAAGGGTACATATGTCCTTTCAAATTAAGGTTTTCATTTTTTTGGGTAAATACATAATAGTGGAATTATTATATAATATGGTATTTCTGTTTTTAATTTTTTGAGGAAACTCCACATTGTTTTCCAAAGTGGCTGCACCAGTTTGCATTCCCACCAACAGCATATAAGGATTCCTTTATTAAACATCTTCATCAACACTTATTTCTTGTCTTTTTAATTTTAGCCATCTTGACAGGTATAAGGTGATATCTCCTGATAGTTTAGATTTGTATTTCCATGATCATTGGTGATGTTGAGCACCTGTATGTCTTCTTTGGGAAAAATGTCTATTTATGTCCTCTGCCCATTTTTTAATCAGGTTAGGTGGTTTTTTTTGGTGTTGAGAGTATAATTTCTTTATATATGTTGGATATTAACTCCTTATTTGATATATGATTTGCAAATATCTTCAGTAGGTTGCCTTTTGGTTTATTGATGATTTCTATCCTGTGCAAAAGCTTTTTATTTTGATGTAATCCCAATGGTTTATTTTTGCTTTTGTTTCCCTTACCTGAACAGCTATCTAGAAAAATGTTACTACAGCCAGTATCAGAGAAACTACTGCCTTTGTTCTCTTCTAGTTTTTTTATGGTTTCAGGTTGCATATTTAGGTCTTTAATTGATGTTAGGTTTATTTTTGTTTATGGTTTGGAAAATGGTCCTGTTTCATTGTTTTACATGAAGTTGCCCAGTTCTCCCAGCACCTTTTATTGAAGAGACTGTCTTTTCCGTGTTGCATATTATTGCCTCCTTTGTCATAGATTAACTGACCATAAAGCCTGAGTATATTTCTGGGCTCTCTGATCTATGTGTCTGTTTTTGTGCCAGTCCCATACTGTAATTGCTATAGCTTTGTAGTATATCTTGAGATCAGAACTTGTGATACCTCCAGCTTTGTTCTTTCTGAGGATTGCTGTGGCTATTCCAGATCTTTTGTGGTTCCATACAAATTTTAATATTATTACTTCTGGTTTTTGAAAAATGGTGTTGATATTTTTATCGGAATTGCACTGTATCTGTGGATTGCTTTGGGTAATATGGGTGTTTTAACAATATTAAATCTTCCAATCCAATTCCAGCGTGGAATAATTTTCCATTTATTTGTATCATCTTCAATTTCTTTCATCAATATTTTATAGTTTTCAGAGTACCGGTCTTTTACCTCTTTGGTTAAGTGTATTCCTAGGTATTTTATTATTTTTGACAAAATTGTAAATGGGATTGTTCTAATTTCCCTTTTTGTAACTTCATTACTGGTATATAGAGATACTACTGATTTCTGGTTATTAATTTCGTATCCTGCAACTGTAATGAATTTATTTATTTCGGTTAGTTTTTTGGTGGAGTCTTTAGAATTTTCTGTGTATAATATCATGTCATCTGCAGATAGTGATATTTTAACTTTTTCTTCACAAATATGGATGCCTCTGATTTCATTTTGTTGTCTGATTGCTGTGGCTACGACTTCCAGTACTGTGTTGAATAAAAGTAAAAAAAAGTGCATGTAAAAAAAGTGGTAAGAGTGGACATTTTTGTCTTGTTCCAGATTTTAGAGAAAAACCTCTCAGTTTTTCTTCACTGAATAAGATATCAACTGTGGGTTTTTCGTACGTGGCTTTTATTATGCTGAGGTATGTTCCCTCCAAGCCCACTTTTTATCATGAATGAGTTTTTATCATGAATGCATGTTGAATTTTGTCAGATGTTTTTTCTGCATCTCTCTGGATGATCATGTGATTTTTATCTTTCATTTTGTTGATATGGTGTATGATGTTGCTTGATTTGGAAATACTGGACTATCCTTACATCCCTGGGATAAGTCCCACTTGATTATGGTGAATGATCTTTTAATATATTTTTGAATGTACTTTGATCATATTTTGTTGAGGATTTTTGTATTTGTGTTCATCAAGGATACTGGGCTGTAGTTCTCTTTTTTGTGTGTAGTTTCCTTATCTGGTTTTGGTATCAAGGTAATGATGGAGTTGTAGATTGCATTTGGAAGCTTTCCTTCCTTTTTTTTGTTTTAATAGTTTGAGCAGAATAGGTATTAACTCTTCTTTAAATGTTTGGTAGAATTTACCTGTGAAGCCATCAGTCTTGGACTTTTGTTTTTTGGTAATTATTGATTTGTGATTCAATTTTGATATCAGTAATTGGTCTGTTCAGATTTCACATTGATCTTTAATATTTCATCAGGTTCGAGAAATACTCTGAGAAGTCAATACATCCTGCTAATTTTGCAAAAGAACTTTCCAAATGGCTTATCTGGAATGAGTCATTGACTTAACTAAGTTCAGATAATTTTATGACCTGTTTGTCTTTGGGGAAAAAGAGGTTATGATTGATTTCAGTGAAAGACTTCAGATTGAATTGATGAACCAATGATGAATATGAATACAGTAAAGTGTTGTTTATGGAAGGCTTCTCTAAAAGGAACCATAGTGGAACTAATCTCCAATAGTGTAAGAGTTTGTCTCCCTCAGCTCTAGAGTCATATGATGATCTCTTAGTGTAGCTGCTCCTTGAACAACATGGGGATGAGGGGTGCTGACCTCCCACATAATTGAAAATCTATGTATAACTTTTGACTCTTCAAAACTTACTATTGACCAGAAGCTTTACCAATAACATAAAAGTTGATGCATATTTTGTACGTTATATGTATTACATACTAGCTTACGGTAAAGAAAGCTAGAGGTAAGGGTCCCCTGGGTGGCTCAGTCGGTTGAGTGGCTGCCTTTGGCTCAGGTCATGATCCCAGTGTCCTCGAATTGAGCCCCGCATCGGGCTCCCTGCTCAGCAGGGAGCCTGCTTCTCCCTCTCCCTCTGCCTGCTGCTTTGCCTACTTGTACTCCCTATCTCTCTGTCAAATAAATAAGTAAGATCTTAAAAAAAAAAAAAAAAGTAAGCTAGAGGGAAGAAAATGTTATTTAGAAAGTCGTAAGAGAAAATACATTTACAGAACTGTACTGTATTTATTAAAAAAGATTGGTATAAGTGGCTCTGTGCAGTTCAAACCCATGTTGCTCAAGGGTTTGAGCCATTTACTAAATTGGGACCTAATAACTCTTTTATTATCACTTAAAGCTTAAAAAAGGAAATGAAACGAAGACCATTGTTCTGAGTTAGCTCTAAGGAAATAATATCTCTTACATGAGGAATGAACAGGTTTTAGGAGTGATGTACTACTGACCAGTATTACTCTCTTTATTTAGGAAAAAAAAATAGTTAAAAATAATAAGGTGATGGGCTTGTGGGTGATTTTTTACAATATGCATGTTACTTTTATTATTTTATTTAAAAATGTTGCAATTAAAATAATATGGCTTTTTATGGTAATTTTGTTTTCTGGTCAGATCACATATGGTGCTCCCATAAGACCATGTATCATTATACCACCACTGAATTTAATTTCTATTTAAGTTAATAAAATTTCAGATATCCTTGACACCAGGAATAAAGCAGTGCCTGACAGCCATCTTCTAACCTTGTGAAAATGTTGTAATACGTCTTTGTACTCTCTTCTCCACAGACAATGTCTTATTTATCTTTGTATCTCCAGTTCATAGAATAATAATGCACTTGGTTATCTTTTGAGTGAATCTATTTATTAAATTCTATAATCCTGGTGTACCTTCTGATTTCCTTATGGGTAGGACAAAATTCCAATTCTAAATGTATATAAAACAAGAGTAGTATCCTAATTTGGCATTATTGCTCCATCATATATAACTTGTACAGCTGTTAAGTAAATGGGAGGACGCTGCAAGGCATAGTAACTGGTAGAGAATGCTCCCTTCTCGACACTGATGACATGGTTTTATTAATACGAACCACGATTTTCCTTTAGAAGCTGCTGAACCTATTGCCTACTCACTGTCAGAACAGTTTAGCATCAACTGTGCTACAACGAAAACCATTGTATCTGACAGACATTCTCCAGTATTTAAATGAACAATACTAAGTAACCCCATACAACAGGTCAGCTCATTCAGCTATTGGAATGTATATTTTGCAGCTAACTTACGGTGGTGGGTCCAAGGGAGATATAATTCTACTTAAAAACAAAACAAAACAAAACCCAAAAAAGAAAACAGAAAAAAAACCAACAACAAAAAAACCACCCCACCAAGACATTCACCAAAGGCCAGGCTGAACTGCTTTTTATGGTCAAAGCAGCTCATTGGTAGTTTATAGAGTGCCTGGCTCTCTAGGAACCACCCTCTTCCCTGCTTAGAGAAGGGAATCCTAATCCCTCCTTCCAGCTACCTGGCTCAAGATTACATGAGTCTTTAGATTCTGAGTAAATCTGCCAGCTGCCTTGTCTGGAAAACAGATAAGAGAAACATTCCTGAGAGTAAGGAGTGGTGCAAGCTAGGAGGGCGTTGAGCAGAGCTCCTGGAGGGAGCTGAGGGGATGAAGTCCAAAGAACAGATACACCCACAAAACCACTTAGGATAGTGAACAAAGGCTCCTCTGTGCCTGGGTTGAGGTAGGATGAGAAGGGGAGACCCCCATGGTAGTGTGGGAGGAGGATGGCAGAGGGTTGAGGTCACTGCCTGCCAGGAGATGGTGGCCCATCTTCCAAATCTGTTCCTGTCTTTCCCTCTATCCGCCTCCTTGCAAGGGCTGTACCTCTATTTCTGCCAGTTGGGCGGCTGACATATAGGAGCAGGGACACCAGTGAGAACAGTTCTAAAGTTGTGGAAATACTGTGGGCCCATTAGGGGGATGCTACTCCTGAAGCCGTTGTTGCAAGTATGAACAAAGCCCAGTAGTAGAGAACACCAGCCTTCAGACCTTCTCCGGCCCAGATTGTCTTCCATAGTTCATGCACAGGACCCTAGGGTGTCAACTGAATACACACCTGACTATTTGAGCAGAGTCAGTATCATGTTTTGAGAAAATCACATGGCCTTGTTTATTAGGACAACCCTGTGTCCTGTTTCTGCACAGAGGTAGAGAATACCTAGTCGAGAATGTCAGTTTCCCAGGAATTTTAAAAACATAAGGCTTGTTCTGCTACATGTGTGGCATTGTTTTAATAAACACTATGAAATACTGGCATCTCAGATACCAGTAGAGAATCCAGTTATGAAACGACAGCAATTTGCTTGCCAAGAGCGGCTGAAACATCTGTTAGTTTAAAGAAAGCTGTTAGGGCCAAAGGTCAAGTCAACGCTGTAGAAAAACTTTTATGTTTCGGTAGAAAACTAACCTTATCCAGAGAGTACCCCTCCAGATGATCAGATTCCAGTGCAGTGCATTGTCTTTGAGCTATTCTGCCATTCTGTAAGTCGTAGGTAACTAATGGATACATCTATTATGTAGGATCCAGCAGCAATTTTAATTTACTTCCTCTGCCACGTGGAAAAACTAGTTTGGGCCTATTTGCAATGTTCCTTTAATCCTTATGAATTTGTGCTGTTTTGACTTTTCCTTTGAACTAGTTTATAACATCTTCCTGGTTTCTCATATCATATGATTAAAAAAAATTCTTTAATTCATGTTCGTTTTAATAGCTGTATGGGAGCCATGATTTTACCTTTTCCTGAAATTTATTTTTTAACGATTCCCTGTTCTGCTAGGCTCTCAAAGCACTTTTTCTCTACTAGAGGTAGAAGAAAAACTAATATTTACATATTTTACCAAGTGTTCTTCAAGTGACCCAAGGAATGTTTAAGGTCAATTCATCAGGAAGAAAATTACTACAGCCTCGCTCAAACTCCCTCACTAGCTTGATCATTTGTCTTGACATTCTGGTGCTTGCTGTGGTGCCTCTGTTCTTACGCAAATTCATGTGGGGATTTCTGCCTCTGGGGAGGTAGCTGCAGGGCTTCTGAGCCTCGGTCAGGTGAAGTTTGCCAGTTCCACCTCTTCTGGTACGTGGGACATTGTAAACTGCCCTAAGTTCCTTTTGAGGAAGGTAAACTATATTAATTCTTCAAATAACTGCCCTGCCCCTCCATTTTCCTACTATCAAATAGCCAAAAAGATTGTAAGGTTGCTCTGATGAAATTCAACATGACGAATTTTATCTAAAATGACTTTTTCAGGATGTAAGGAACTGTTAAGAACTACAAAGAAAACTTTTTTCACAAATTTTGCTCATGTGTGAGCTATTTTGGGTGTTGTTTTGTAACTTAGTTATTCATGTTTCAGTTCACTCGGTGTTTACTGAAGCCTACTGTGAGCTAGTAACCGTGTAAGAAACTCAGCTACAAGGACTGAGTAAAACAAAACCTCTGTGTTCAAGGAAGTCATAGGAAAAAAACTCACATGTAGAACTACCTATAGAATAGTGTGAGAGGGGCGCCTTGGTGGCTCAGTGGGTTAAAGCCTCTGCCTTTGTTCAGCTCGGGTCATGATGCCAGGGTCCTGGGATCAAGCCCCACATCGGGCTCTCTGCTCAGTGGGGAGCCTGCTTCCTTCTCTCTCTGCCTGCCTCTCTGCCTACTTGTGATCTCTGTCTGTCAAATAAATAAAATCTTAAAAAAAAAAAAAAAAAAAGAATAGTGTGAGAGATCATCCAGTAGCAGTGGCCAGTGAGGAGATATGGGCACCATCGTGGGCTGCAATACCTTTCTTTGATGTGCAGAAAAGCCTGGGCCTTAACTTAGATCATTGGATGACAGTTCAAGGTGCTGAGCAGTCTAACCAAATCCCAGGTCAGTGCCATGCTTTTGGGGGAGAAAAAAAAAAGTGGATAGAATGTGCACCTGGAATTGGTGGTATCCATGCAGTGAAAACGCAAGATAGAATTTGATGATTTCCTAGAATGTCTCCTTTGGCAGCAACGATGAAACGCCTGAGTGACATCAGAAGGCAGTAGGATAAGTTAATAAAGGAAGGGAAATACACACTCTAACTTCACCACTTGGCCAAGGAGGATGCTAGGGCCTAAGCAGAGCTGATGGCTGGAGGCTGATTTTCATGTTCTCTCTTCCATTGGAAAGTTCACTTACTGAAAGCTTCTTTGTGAAAATGTCTAAAAATAAAGGATTGCCCTATCCTATTTAGAAAAAAAAAAAGTCTTGTGAGTTCATGGCTATATTTAGCAGCAACAACACTATAGGAGAAACAGAATTGGTCCAAAAAGAGAATATAATTGTTTCGTAAAGAAATTTATCTAGAGTTTTCATTGAACACACTTGGGAGTTGCCCAATTAATTTACAGATGAGTAGACTAAGTCCCAAAGATGTTATCACAAATCATCCAATAATGCAAGCGTGGATATAAATATTAAAGTGTGTGCTCCTACCAAGATTGAATAGCAAATACATTTTACCTCGTAAGCTATAACTGCTATTTTTGTCAGTACAGTGAATTAGCCTACAAGACATCTTGCTGTATTTCTAGTCCGTCTACTTGTGAATGTAAAGAAGTCATTTTTTTTTTTAAGATTTTATTCATTCATTTGACAGAGAGACAGGGAGAGAGGGAACACAAGCAGGAGGAGTGGGAGAGGGAGAAGCAGGCATCCTGCTGTGCAGGAAGCCCGATGAGGGGCTTGATCCAAGGATCCTGACAGAGGCTTAATGACTGAGCCACCCAGGCCCCCCTAAAGAAGGCATTTGTAAAGGCTTTTGGCAGGCTAATGTGTTAGGCCTGGGGGAGAATTTCTCCTGTTTTGCTGGATATCCCATTATCTGAGTTGTTATCTGAGCTGCAATTCTGGGAGGTCTCCCTGGGCTAAAGCAGACAATCTAGCAACTGGGGAAGCTGGGATGGTAGTGGTGGTGGTGTCCCTAGAATGGTTTGTCTCCTTCCTGGGTTGGCAAGAATTAAGTGGAGCAAGGGCTACAGCTTTTTTGGCTGGGGTTCAGGGCTGGGCTCCTCTCCCAACAGGGAGCTAGGGTGAAAACCAGAAGCTGGGCAGGTGGCCAGTCAGATGAAATGGTAGCTCAATTCCCGGGGGTCTCAATTTACCTCCAGGAACACTGGACAAACTAATTCCAGATTCTGCTCAGTCATGAGAAGGAAGCTTCAAACGTATTGACAGCCTGAGCCATTCCTACCTCAGGGTTCAAGTGGGGAGCAGTTGGGTAGGTTGGGACAGTCAGGGATTGACAAGGATGGGCACTAACTTTTATAGATTTGGGGTTTCTTATAAAAATAAACCCACTGATAGTAGAAATCACAGATAAGGAAGAAAAAGTTAGAATTAACCATGAATTCAAAGACAATTTGAAATCAGACAATATTATATATACTATTAATTAAACTGATTTTCCACTCAATATTTTATGTACATTTTTAAAATCATTAAATGTATATTTTTATTAGAAATAACCCTTTTCTCATTACACACAAATAATGGATAATTATCTAAGTTGGTATTATCCCTGTTTGTGAAATTAGTCTTAATTTTAATCACAGATTGAATTTAACAGTTGAGAAGGACACGATAGTCATCTTGTCTATCTCATTTTACAGATGCAGAAACTGAGGTCCAGTTTGATTCAGTGTCTTGCAAGTTTAAACACAGTAGGTTTAAACAGACCCAAGTCTCAAATCACTCCAGCATACTTTATGCTGCACAGTGATACGGTGAATTATTCATTTCATGGACATATGGCTTGTCTGCCTTGCCAGACTATGCGTTCCTTGAGGACAGAGCTAGTTGTCATGTGGTGCCTTGCTACTTCAAGATCAGCAGTAATGGCATCATCTGGAAGCTGGTTAGACAGACAGAATCGCAGACTCCACCCCAGGCCCAATGAATCAGAATATTTATTTAACAAGATGCCTTGGTGATTCATATCCACACTAAAGTTTGAGTTCCACCGTGAGAGTGGTCATTAAATATTTGTGGTTGTTACCGTGTTTGGTCCCCTTCTTCCCCCACCATTGGGGAAATTTGTATGTTGAAACCTAATCTTCAGTGTTCAGAGGAGGTTCTTTGAGGTCAGGAGGGCTGAACCCTTTGTCTGTGAACCAGGAAATGGGTTCTTACCAGGCACGAAATCTCCCAGGGTCTTTATCCTAGACTTCTTAGCCCCCAGATGTATATTTTGTTATAGCAGCCTGAATAGCTAAGACAAGGGCATTAATTGTTTTGTTCAAAGCAATGGAAACTGATCTCAAGTATCTGAAAGGAAAAATGGGAGTGATGGCATTTGTTGGAAAGAGACTGGTGTGTTACAGAGAATTGAAAACCAAACCTTAGGGATGAAGCTTCAGAGTCCTTAGAGATAAGACTTGGTTGACTTTTTCTATAGGGCTTTACCATAAATGTGACTCCCAGTAGCATTTTCTTTCCATTCCAAGTTTTAAATGCCAGGGAGGGAGAAAGAGAGAGAGAGAGAGAGAGAGAGAATACCTTCCCTTGCACCAGATTTATATTTTCTTCATCAGTGCCCAAGGTGCAGGGCCATGACGTGGCATGGCCATTGGATTCCACCCCTGTGGCCAAAAGCCATTCCCAGAGATGAAGGACCATTGAAAAGGCAGGTACCATCACACAAGCTATTTGCCGTAATTTTAAAACTGACATTTTCTGGTGATAATTGGGCATAGAAGTTTGAGAAGAGCCCATTTTTAGTTTTTCCCCTCTGTAGCCCTTGTTTCTCTGATTTTCCTTTTTGCAGTTTTTCCATCGAAGAGATCATACATTCTAATGATTTCAGCAATTAACATTTTGCTGGTGACACCCAAATGTACTTCCAACTTGAATCTCTTTTCTGAGCTCTAGCCTCCTATCTCCAAATGTTCTGTCACTGCTTGAAGTTCAACATGGCCAAAATTGGGTTCATCATATGTCCCTCCCAATTTCTTTATTTCTATCAAGATGCTCCTGTTTTCCATGATAACTAGCATCTGTGGCTTCTTCCTTATTTTTCAGATTTCAAATCTTGAACTTTAAAATGTGAACGGCCCCCCTCCTATACTGACTGCTAATCAGAGTTCAAATCCTCCTCCACTCTCATTTAGATCGAAGTCTGTTACCAGGCCATGCCCCTCCTCCTTTCTAATCTTTCTCTCTTAGCATTACCGTGTAGATTGTTCTTAGATTCCACCTGTATTATACTATGCCCACCTCAAAACACACTGAATGCTATTTCAGGATATCTTATATATAGATCTGAGGTCGTCACCACAGGATAACATTGGTAACTCAGAGATACCCACTCAGTGATCTACTTAAAAATTATTTGAAAAAATTTTTTTCTAGAAATATTCTGAGATAGCCAACTGTATTAGATATGAATAACATAGTGTTGACAGAAAGGATAATATATTAGCATAACCATTAACCTATTACAGGAAAAACTATTTCTTCTACTCACACCAGCATTTCTGATATGCAGCCTGTGGGTTTTGTACACCAAGAAATTCTCCAACTCTCTGGACACCAATTGGAGTCCTGTAATTCAATTATGACATTAACTACCTACATTAAGGGCTCTGGTCCACAAGACTGCACCCTACTTAAGATGCCAGTTGCAAGTCTAAGTGGTTATCTGTGCTTCTGACCATATGGCTATATATCAGAGGTCCCCATAATTCCTAACTCAGGTTTGATAGTTTGCCAGAATGGCTTGACAGAACTCAGGAAAAGTGCTTAATTTAGTAGATTACTGATTTATTATAAGAGGATACAACTCAGGAGCATCTAGTGGGAAACGATGTGTAAGACAAGGTATGTGATGCTTTCGTACCCTCTGAACAGGCCACCCTCCCCCCCGACATAGAAGAGTTCAGGAACCTGAAAGCTCTCTAAACCCTATGGTCAGTGTTTTTAATGGAGGCTTTATTAAGTAGGCATGATTGAGTAAATCATTGACCATTAGTGGTTAACTCCAGCACTCTGTTTTCCCCCCTCCCCAGAGAGAGGGGATGGGGCTAAAAGAACCAACCCTCTAATCATGTGGTTGCTTTTCCTGGCAACCAGCCCCCCATCCTGTGCTATCAAGAGCCCTCAGCCACCAATTATTTTGTTAGCATACAAAAAGACACACCATTTTGGAGATTCCAAGGAATATAGGTGCTGCAAACCAGAAAACAGGGACAAAGACCAAAATACGTACTTCTTTTTATATCTCAGTATCACACCTGTTATTTTTTTTTAACTTTTTTTTTTTTTAAAGATTTTATTTATTTATTTGACAGACAGAGATCACAAGTAGGCAGAGAGGCAGGCAGAGAGAGAGAGGAGGAAGCAGGCTCCCCGCTGAGCAGAGAGCCAGATACAGGGCTCCATCCCAGGACCCTGGGATCATGACCCGAGCTGAAGGCAGAGGCTTTAACCCACTGAGCCACCCAGGTGCCCCTTTTTTTAACTTTTTATTTTGGAAATAATTTCAGAGTTTCCAAAAAGTTACAAAAATAGAGACTTTCCACATGCCCTTTATTTAGCTTCTCCAAATATTAATACGTTAGAGCCATGGTACAATAATCAAAACCAGTAAGTTAACATTGAAACAATATTATTAACTAATCTACAGACTTCATTCAAATCTTGCCATTTGTCCCACTCAAGCACTTTTTATGGTCCAGGATCCAATCCAAGATTCTGCATTGCATTTAACTGGCATGTCACTTTAGTTTCCTCTAATCTGGGACAGTTCTTCAGGTTTCATTTGAGGCTCGTGACTTTGACACTTTGGAGGAGTTCTGGCCAGTTATTTTTGTAGAATGCCTTTTGCATTTAGATTTGTCTGATGTTTCCTCATGTTGAAACAGGCATGTTGAATGTTGAATTATGCCTTCTTGGCAAGAATCCCACCAAACTGATGTAATATCCTTCTCAGGCATCGTATCAGGAGATACATGATGTTGATTTGTCTCATTATAGATGATATTAATTTTGATCACTTGGTTGAGAAGATGTCTGCAAGATTTCTGCACTTAAATTTACTATTTCCCCTTTGTAATTAGTAAGTATTTTGTGAAAGATATATTGAGACCATGTAATATCCTGCTTTTTACCATACTTTTTCTTACTAATTTTTCAATCCATTGATTATTCTAGCCTGCACTAATTATTAACTCAGGTATTACCAAATGGTAATTGTCTTATTTCCATTATTCAACCTCCATTTATTAGTTGGAATTGTGCTGTGAGAAAGAGCTATCTCAGGGTGTCTGCGTGGTTCAGTTGGTTAAGTGTCCAACTCTTGGTTTCTGTTCAAGTCGTGATCTCAGGGTGGTGAGATCAAGTCCCATCTCAGGCTCTGTGCTCAGCATGGAGTCTGCTGGATTTTCTCTCTCCCTCTCCCTATCTCCCTCTTTCCTGACCCACTCTCCCATTCTCTCTCTCTTTCCAAAATAAATAAATAAATCTTTTTTTGAAAAAGATCTGTCTCTTCTTCCACATTTCCTTGTTTATTCAATTATTTATATCAGTATGAATTTGTGAATGTTTATTCTGTGGGTTAGATCTGTTACTAGCATTACGTATTTTCTTGTTCAAATTGCCCCGTATTTAGCCATCAGATTGCCTCCAGAAATTGGCTCCTGTGTCCTTTCAACATGCCCACATCATTGTGTGATGGTTGTTGTTATTACTTCTTTACTTTCTGGCAGGAAAGTTCCAGCTCATCCTGTATTTTCCCTGCCTTAGTCCTGGAATCAGCTGTTTCTCTCCAAAGCCGTGGTTCTTTCTATTGCCAGGAGGAGAATGATCTTTGGAAACCAAGATCTGGGTACCTGGTGTGTTCATTACCTACAGTATCATTGCTTCTAGGCCTCTCAATGGTCAGATCTGGGAAATATATGCATAAATATATATAAATATATATATATATATATAAAATACACACACATGCATATATGTCTACTTCTGTAACATTAACTTTTAATGTGCTTTCTGTGTCCCCAGCAAGGGGTCCTAAATAGGTGACTTGATAGCTGGATAGAGATCACAGATATCTTTACTTTATATTTAAAAAGAAAATATGAAATAATAGAATTTGTTTAGCTGCATAAAACAAACCCTCCTGCTCCAAAAACTATTTGAAACAAGATAAAAGTAGATTTTTTTCATTTTTCTATTATGTAAAAGAAGTTTGAAAGTAGGCAGTTAGGGTGGAATGAACATGTCACAGTCAACAAGGAACTAGACACCACCCATGTTTGTGCTCTATCATCCCTAACTCATAGTTTCTATTTTCAAAATCATGTCATGACCTCAGATCATGGTCTGATATGTCTGTCAGAGCTCCAGCCATCACATCCATATTTCAGGCCAATCTATTATATTTCACTAATCTAAAAGAATAAGGGCAGGGGCGCCTAGATGGCTCAGTCGTTAAGTGTCTGCCTTCGGCGCAGGTCATGATCTCAGGGTCCTGGGATTGAGCCCCGCATCAGGTTCCCTGCTCAGCAGGAAGCCTGCTTCTCCCTCTCACACTCCGCCTGCTTGTGTTCCCTCTCTCACTGTGTCTCTGTCAAATAAATAAATAAAATCTTAAAAAAAAAAAAAAAGAGGGGGGGGGCAAAAGGAGCATCTGTCCCAAGTGACTCAACACTCTCTAGAAGTCACCTGACAACTCCACTGACATTTCACTGGCTAGCCCATCAACAAATGAAGCCAGGAAGTGTCAACTTTTAATTGGGACATTTTGGCTAGGATAAAATTGCAGTTCTGTTAGTATGAAAGGCGGGGAGAATGGATGTTGGAGAGGCCTGGAAGAACCTCTTACACAACACCAACACTTAAAAACCAGAAGAATTCACATAACTTCTGGATTCATGACTTTTCTTGAAAAGTTTCAAAATCAGGCATTGCTGAACCCACATTTGGATGGTACCTGTCAGCTGAAGTGGCCTTCTATGGATAGAATATAACTTCTCCATAGAGTAGAAATTGTTCACCAACCCTTGAATCTTTTTTGTTGTTATTTCTAGTAATAATAAATCTTTTGCTTTTAAACATGGATTACAGCAAATCACTTTAAAAGAAAAAGACACAATGGAGAAGCTTAATTTCTTCTAGGCTTTAATCATTTTATATTCCCTAGAGAAATTCTCCAGATCAGACATTCTTGATTCATGATCTCCTAACATCATTTACAATATTGCTGTGAATATGTGTGTGTTTATGTTTTTGTGTACAGTTGTATGTTTAATATGTATGCATTTTTCTACAGAGAGAATTCATAATTTTATTTAGATACTCAAAGGAGTTTTTGACTAAGAAAGGGATGTCTTATTCATGTCCATATCCCAGCATCTAACACAAAGCCTATTACAGTATTAGGTCTGCAATGTTTTCTTAGATTAAAGACTTATTTTTTTATTTCTGAATTTCATTGCATTTATAGTGTTAAACTGTGAAATAATTAGTACTTAGGTATTGACTATTCTTATATCATCCATTAATGGTTATATAATTCATTAATCATTTGATTTCAGTTTGTGTTTTTCACTAATCTAAATTATAAGGGGAAAGATCATGCCTTATGTTTCTTCTCTCTGTCCCATAGCACCAAGCACAGTACAAGCATCTAGGAAATTTCACAAAAGTCTGTTAAGTCATTAACAAAAATTTGATTTCTATATAATTAAACAGCAAATTTGAAGAGTAGGTCCACAAATGGCCTGGTGATTATGATGGAGATCTGAGCTATCCCTAAGCCACCTTCAGGTCTTTGCACTTATGGGGACACAGAAAAATAATAATTACTCTTATTCACGTTTTTTTCACTAATCACATGTCCACTTTCCCATTTATTTAATAAATATTTGTGGGGATTCTACTATGTATCTGGCACTGTGTAAGGCACTGGAGGAAATAAAAGGATGGTTGTTCCCTCCTGTTGAAAAGTTTATAGCCTAGTGTAGGACCAGACCTGTTAAGTGCTATTAGAGATAGAGCTACAAGGTGCTATAAAGGAGTGAATAAACAACTGTAGAAGTAGTCAGGTTAAGTGTTTGCAGAAGTGACATTTGAGCATGTTTTGATGGAAGGGCAAAGAATGACCGTAAGTCAATTTAGACAAACATAGAAACAAGAGAAAGATTTTTTATTCATTAAATAAAGGATTGTTAAGTGTGATTAAGAGGCCTGGGTTGGAGATATATTGTGGAAAGTGGGTGATGCAACAAACATTTACTAATTCAACAAATATATATGGCAGACACCATGCTAGACAATAGGGATGTCGTGGTAAATCAGATAAACATAGTATTTTCCTTGTGGAGCTTATAATGTAGCAGAGGGGACAGAAATAAGCACATGGTGAAATATAGGCATATAGTAGGGATAACAGAATAATATCTATTAAATATCTAAATAATAGAATAACATCTGAGAGGGAGGAAGCAGTATACAAAGAAGGTAACATTTAAGCTGAGCCCTGAAAGATATATAGGCTCTGGAAAGAGGAGATGGGAAGAGATAGGGAAAAAGATAAGGGAGCATTCTGTTATAATGCTGGACATCTGGATATCCACATGCAAAAGAAGTAAGTTGGAACTTTGTCTCACATCATATATAAAACTAACCTAAAATGGATCAATGATTATATGAATGCAAGAGCTAAAACCATTAAGCTCTTAGATATAAACATAGGGGCAAATCTTCATGACCATAGATTTGGCAATTGATTCTCATATATAAAACCAAAAGCATAAGCAACAAAAGAAGAATTAGATAAATTAGACTCCATTGAAGGGGCGCTTGTATGGCTCAGTTGGTTAAGCATCTAACTCTCGGTTTCCACTCAGGTCCTGAGTGGAACAATATGTGGGATCAAGCCCTGCATCAGTCTCCACGCTCAGCAGGAGTTGGCTTGGATATTCTCTCCCTCTGCCCCTTTCCCTGCTTGTGCTCTCTCTCTCAAAATACATAATTAAATAGATAGATAGATAGATAGATAGATATAAATATATACCTCATTAAAAAATTATTAAAATCAAAAGCTTTTGTGAAGCAAAGGAAATTATCAAGAAAGTAAAAAGACAGCTACGCAATGGAAGAAAATACCTGCAAATACATGTCTGACTAGGGGTTTGTACCCAAAATGTATAAACAACTCTTACAACTTAACAGCAACAAGACAAACAGCCCAGTTAAAAAATGGGTGAAGAATTTGAATAGAAATTTTTCCAAAGCAGATATACAAATGGGCAAGAAGCTTAATATGTTCTCTCTCTGTGTACATACATGATGCTCAAAGCCATTAGTCATTGGGAAATGTAAATCAAAACCATGTGAGATACACCTCACACCCACTAGGATGGTTATAATCTAAGTGTCAGATAATAAGTGCTGATGAGGATGTAGAGAAATTTGAGTGCTTATACTTTGCTGATAGGAGTGTGAAATGGTTCAGCTGCTATGGAAAACAGTTTAGAGGTTCTCTAAAAAGTTAAGGGTCAAGCTACAGAGTTACCATATGACTCATAGTTTCATGCTCAGATACATAGGCAAAAGAACTGAAAACATGTTTTCATGTTTTTAGCATGTTTTTAGCAGCACTATTCACAATAGCTAAAAGATGGAGATGGCCTAAAAGTCCAATCATAGAGGAATGGATAAACAAATAGTGGTACACTATACACACAATAGAATACTACTCAGCCACAAAAAGTAATGAAGAACTGATACATGCCGTAACATGAATGACCCCCACCCCCCTCCGCCAAACATAATGCTAAGTGAGAGAAGCCAGACACAAGAGATCACATATTATATGGTTCCATTTATATGAAATATTTAGAATATTCAAGTCCATGGAGACAGAGAGCAGTTGGTGGGTGCCAGGAGCTAAGGAAAGGTAGAAATGGGGAGAAACTGCTTAATGAGTAAAAGGCTTTACTGTGGAGTGATAGAAATGTTTTGCAATAGTTGGGAGGTTGCACAATGTTATGACTGTACTAAATTCCACTGAATTGTTCACTTTACAATGGTTAAATTTCTTTTATGTGAATTTCATCTCAATACATTACAAATCCTATCAGCGGTCTGTAAATTCCAGGGCAGTGGAAAGAGTGGTATGTGTGAAGGCAGATGGGCTCTAGAAGGATTTGAAGAATTGAAATAAAAGATAATTGTGGCCAAAACACAATAAACTAAATTGAATCACTAAAATGTATGTTGGAGACGTAGGCAGAGGCCAGCATTGAGGTGGTAACAGTAAGGGATTTGCTTATGGGAAATAAGAAGATGAGTATCGTGATAGAATTCATGTTTGCTTTTTTTCCAATTCAGTTTCTATTTCCAATTCATTTTTTTTAAAGATCACTCTGTTTGCTATGTAGAATTTTAAGGGGTCATGGAGCATTCAAGGAGTCTGATTGGAAGGCTATTTTAGCTATCTAAGCAATAGACCATGATGGGTAGGTCTATGGAAAATAAAGGGACATGAAGAGATTTGAGAAATATTTAAGAGCTCGATGTTT
Source organism: Mustela nigripes (assembly GCF_022355385.1). Taxonomy (NCBI): domain Eukaryota; kingdom Metazoa; phylum Chordata; class Mammalia; order Carnivora; family Mustelidae; genus Mustela; species Mustela nigripes. The sequence continues at coordinate 124,001,319 of NC_081557.1, read as the reverse complement.
GATTAGATGTAGGCATAGAATTGCGAATACAGTGTGCTCAGTTACGATTCGGTATTTGGGAAATATTAATACTAAAAAATAATTCATTGTTTATTTGAAATTAAAACTTAGTTGAAGGTCCTATATTTTTAATCACTAAATCTGATAACCCTACATGAGAGATATAGGACATCTAGGTTTCTGGCACCAGCATCTGGCAGGTGATCTCTCTCTTTCCTGAAATGTGAACATCAAGGAAGGAATCTGTTTTTCTTGGAGGAGGGGACATCACATTCAATCTGAATCATAACCATACAGTCAGTAGATTAAGATCGATAGAATCACTCAAGGAGTGTTTGCAGAGTGAAAAGAGAAGAATGTAGAGGATGCTATAAGGTCATCTATAATTAACAGATGGTCAGAGGAAAAAAAAAAAGCCAGTGTAGGAGCCTGAGGAGGAGTTCTCAGACTGGAGGATGGGAACGATGGTGGTGGTGTGAAAGGCCAGGTCAGAGAGAATTTCATGGTGGAAGAAGTACTCTATTAAGGTAGAAGTTACAGAGAAGTCAAATCAACTGAGGACTGAAAAAAGATCAGCAATGTTGGCAAGTAGGAGATTTCATGAGACTTAAACAAGAACTATTTTAGTGTTGTAGTGGGAGAATTGTGCAGATATGAAGTTGATGGGCTATGGAATGACCAGGAAAAAAAAAAAAATAGAAGGAACCACAAATTTGGTAATTAAGGGATTTGTGCTGGAATATCTAGTCAGACAGTGGTGGCAGTAAAGAACATAAATTCTAAATTCTATATGTTGCCCTTACCTATTAATTTTTTTTTTTGCAGAGCTCTGAAGCAAAGAATTAAGAATCCAATTTTTAGACTATAGACAAATACAAAATGAAGGAGTTTGGTTTTTTAAGATAGTTCCTTTTGTTTCAGAGGAAAGCCACAACTTTTTACATCTGATTCAACTTTGTTGTTACTAGTAGCACTACAGCTAGACTCTAGACAGATACAAAATGTGTTTTCTTCTTCTTTCTTTTCCAGATTTGCTTTTCAGCTCCAGTGATCTAATATAGTCATTCTTTCAAATACGTGGAGAGCTGATGGCTGTACTTCTCACTTTGTGGGTATATGAACTAGAGATAGAAGAGTATGTCTAAATTCTAAGTCAATTAGTGTTGATTTGGTATATAGTGAAGCATACCCTGTTATAAGAAAAATAAATATAACTTAAAGGCAAAGAAACACTAAACACCCAGTTAATTTATGGTTAAGCATACTTAGTTTATGATTTTGGTATATACTTTAACTGGAACACTGTTCTGTGCTCATTTTTATTAAATACTGTAGGTGTTTGCTGGGGCATGAGGTAATAACCTAAATACAATTAAAATGACCATAAAATTAGGGTCTCCACATAGGCTCCCAAGGATGGGTCTGTTTGAGTCTTCTAGTCATCAGCATTGGGTGGTCTGCTATTGGTGCATGATACTTAAATAGAGCTTTTTCCCCCTTAGGTCTGTAAGGTGTTAAGGTGTTTTTATAAAACCCTATAAACCCTTGTTAAACACTTTTTTTCCATAAAGAAAACTTAAATCTTTATTTCACATGTTTTCTGTGGCACTCTTTTGGCATTTTAACAAGTCCTTTAAAGAATCACTCTAATAATTGCATACACCTCTGGGGTGGGGTGGGGGGTAGTCAGGATTTTTTGCATCAAACTGCCTGATCCACTAAGCAATAAGCACAGCAGTTTGGTACATTTTAATTTAATAAGGAAAAAGATCAAAAGATTCTCCAGGTGGAGAAAGTTAGTCTAATTTGGGTATTGTATATTAACTGATTGAAAGGAAGGTTTAACTACTGCCTGAACTAATATTTTAGTTTTGATATTTGATTCAAATATCAAATATTTTAGTTTTGATATTTGATTCAAATATTTTAGATTATTTACTACAGTGAGGGTTTCCCTAAAGACTACAGAAGAAATAGCAGCACTTTTACCCAACCTGACACTCCTCATTCCCTTTTCCCACTTTATATTTTTTCCATAGCACTTATCACCTTTGAATGTAACATATAATTTATTTTTTGTGTCTACTATTTTTGGTCTATATAAATGTAAACTCTATTAAGAAGCGACTTTGTCTTTTTGTTTGTTGTATATTTAGTGTCTAAGACAGTGTTTGGGTCATGGTTTAATGAAGGAGGAAAGGAAGGAGAGAAGGAAGGAAGGAAAGTAGGAAGGAAGGAAGGAAGGAGAAAGAAGGAATGAATTGCATTTCATTTGTATTCCAAGATACAGCATTAATTCAGCTGTCTCAGAGTCCAGATTTCACATGCATGTAAGTTTCTCTTAAAGATCTCATTTCTCTCCTTTAACTCCACATCTTGAATCACAAAATCTTGGCATCATTTAGAATAATATTTTTAAAAAGAATAATATTTGTATGTTATAGGAATCATGTGATGTCAGACCATGGTTTTTCTTATGATGTCATAGGCAGTATTCTATATAAATGCATTTGCACTCTAGAATTTCTTCCAAGTAGAAACAGGTGGTTATGTTAACTTTTTCTTTTTCTTTCTTTCTTTTTTTACTTCAAAAGAAAGAAAATACTTCAGTTCACAGCAATGTTAATAGCTGGAGGGGAGGATTCTGGGAAGATTGAGTAGGAAGCACCAGAAACCTCTCTTTTCACCAAGACAATAATCACACTGCAGAATCTATCTGATGTAACTATTTTGGAACCTTAGAATCTATTGAAGGCTTGCAGCTTCCAAAGGAAGGAGTAGACATTTCATTTCAATCAATTTCTACTCTTAGCACAGTGATAACTCCCTCATCTTCCACTCCTCAGGCCAAGGCAGACAGTTATGCACATGATCCTAGAGCAGCTTATGTGCAGCTTATAGGAGCCAGGGTGTGCATTAAGGGCCCTTTCCATTAAATATTGAAAATTTGATATTGAGTTCTGATTGCTGCTTCTAGTTATAGAAGTACAGACACAGAAGTGTCCCGCCATTGTTGCACCAGCCCCCCCTGTTGTTTTAAGCCTCTACCTGCCTCACTCAAGTGCCTTCCAGGGGATTGATGAGCTGGCACCCCCTTTCATTGATCTCCCATTTTTATTTATTTATTTATTTGACAGAGAGAGATTACAAGTAGGCAGAGAGGCAGGCAGAGAGAGAGAGGAGGAAGCAGGCTCCCCGCTGAGCAGAGAGCCCGATGCGGGACTCGATCCCAGGACCCTGAGATCACGACCTGAGCCGAAGGCAGCGGCTTAACCCACTGAGCCACCCAGGCACCCTGATCTCCCATTTTTTAAAAACCTTTTCCCCCTTCACATTAAAGACTGGGATATTCAAAAGCAGCTGCATATTCAGAGGAAATTAGAAAGTAATTGCACATGCTAGGGAAAGGTGCAGGCTCAGAAAAGAACTGAAAAGACCTTGTTTATATCTCAGGGTAATCCTTAGCAAGGAGCTAACCTACAAAGATCAAAACAAAAACAAAAAATAGCAAACCCTTGAAGAAGAAGAGAATCTGATCTCAAGAGATACCACAGTATTAGATTCAAATGCCCATTTTTCAACAAAAATACCTCAAGACATATAAAGAAACAAAGAAATATTCTGCATTCACAGGAAAGAAATCTACAAATAGAAACTATTCTTGAGGAAGACTGGAAGGCAGGCCTACTAAATAAAACAACTATCATAATGATGTTCAAAGAATTAAAGGATGTTGTGGGAAAAGTCCAGGAAAAAAAAAAAGTATGAACAAAATGGAAATGTCACTGAAGAGAGAGAAAGCCAAAGAGAAGCCAAAAAGAAATTCTATGGTTGAAAGTATGTGCGGGGGTCAGTCATTTAAGCGTCTGCCTTCAGCTCAGGCCATGTTCCCAGGGTCCTGGGATCAAACCCCACATCAGACTCCCTGCTCAGCAGTGAACCTATTTCTCCCTCCCCCACTCCCCCTGCTTGTGCTCTTTTTCTCTATCAAATAAATAAGTAAAATTTTTTAAAAAAGAAATTCTATAGTTGAACAGTATAACAAGTAGAAAACTCACTAGAGGGATTCAAATACAGATTTGAACAGGCAGAAGATTCAGCAAATTTGAAGATAGGGCAGTTGAAATTATGGAGGGTAAAGAACAGGAAAAAAAAAAAGTGAAGAGAGCCTAAGAAACCTGTGGGACACCATCAAGCAGACCAACTTAACCATTGTGGAAGTCCTAGAAAGAAAAGAGAGGGTAGGAGAGATCATTTAAAAAAATAATGGCTGAAAACCTCAAAAATTTGATGAAAGACATGAAGATAAACATCCAAGAAGCTCAATGAATTCCAAGTAGGATGATCAAAGAGATCCACACCAAGACGCATTATAATCAAATTACCCAAAAGTCAAAGACAGAGAATCTTGAGAGCAGCAAGAGGAAAACAAATGGTCACACACAAGAGATCCTCAATAAGATTATTTGCAGATTTATCACTAGAAACTTTGGAAGCCAGATGGCAGTGGGCTAATATATTCTTAAAAGAAAGAAATTGTTGGGACACCTGGGTGGCTCAGTTGGTTAAGCATTTGCCTTCAGCTCATATCATGATCTCAGGGTCCTGGGATCGAGTCCCACATCTGTCTCCCTGCTCAGAGGGGAGCCTGCTTCTCCTTCTCCTTTTGCCTCTCTTCCTGCTTGTGCTCTCTCTCATTATGTCTGTCACTGTCTGTCTCTCTGTCTCTCAAATAAATAAATAGAATCTTTAAAAAAAAAAAAAAAAGAAAGAAAGAAAGAAAGAAAGGAAATTGTTAACCAAGAATCTTCTATCCAACGGAACTGTTTCTCAGAAGTAAGGGAGAAATTCAGACGTTCCTAAGTAAACAAAATCTGGGAGAATTTTTTTTTTTAACCACTAGACCTGCCCTACAAGAAGTCTTATAGGGAGACCTGAAGATTGAAATGAAAGGATGTTAGATAATAACTTGAAGCCAAATGAAGAAATAAAGTTCTTAGTAGGCTATAACTCCACTTTTTATTTTCCACATGACTTAAGAGAGACTAATTTTTAAAAATGTATTGGTCTAAAAACTAGTGTTACTATAACTTTTACTTGTAACTTCACATTTTGTTTTCTACATAATTTCAAGAGACTAGTGCATTTTTTAAAAAAACAATTATTAGTTTAAGTTCTTGGATATATAATATACAAAGACATAATTTTGTGACATTATTAACCAAAGGGGTGGGGATAGAGCTATAAAAGGCAGAACTTTTGTACCTTTTTGGAATTAATCTGTTATAAATTCAAATTACAGTGTTATAACTTTGGGATGTTAAATGTAAGCTCCATGGTAACTGCAAGGAAAATAGTTATAGGATATATATTAAAAAAAATTAGAAGGGAATTAAAACATTTCAACCCCCCAAGATCAACTAAATAGAAAGAAGACCATATTCAACAAATGAAGAATAAGAAAGCTATAAGGCATATAGAAAACAAACAGCAAAATGACAGAAGTAAGTGCCTCTATATCAACAATTACTTTAAATGAAATAGATTAAACTCTCCAATAAAAAGACAGATATTGGTAGAATGGGTTAAAAAACAGGTCCAGGAGCCCCTTGGGTAGCTCAGTCAGTTAAGTGTCCAACTCTTGATTTTGGCTCAGGCTGTGATCTCAGGGTCATGAGATCAAGGCCTGAATTGGGCTCTTTGCCAAGTGAGGAGCCTGCTTGGGATTCTCTCTCTCTCTCCTCTGCATCCCTCCAACTTGCATTCTCTCTCTCTCAAAAATAAAACAAAACAGATCCAACTATATGCTTTCTACAAGAGACTTACTTTGGATCCAAAGACACAAATTGGTTGAAAGTGGAAGGATGGAAAAAGGCATTTCATATAAATAGTATCCAAAAGAGAGCAAAGGTAGCTATGCTAATATCAGACAAAATAGACATTAAGTCAAAAAAGGTCACAAGAGACAAAGGATGGCATTATATATTAATAAAAGGTTTAATACAGTAAAGATTAAATCATTATAAATATTTGTGCATCTAATAATAGACCATCAAAATATATAAAGCAAAAATTGACAGAATTGAAGGGAGCGATATTTCTACAATAATATTTGGAGACTTTAATACTCAACTCTCAATAATGGATAGAACAACCAGACAGAAGATAAGTGAGAAATTAGAGGACTTGAGCAACATCATAAACCAACTAGATCTAATAGGCATATATAGGATGTTCTACTCAATAACAACGGAATACACATTCTTCTCAAGTGAACATAGAATGGTCTCTGGGATCAACATATGTTAGGTCATGAACTTTAAACTTAAAATAGATTTTAAAATATAGACATCATACAAAGTATCTTCTTTGACCACAACAAGATGATGTTAGAATTCAATAACAGAAGGAAACTGGAGAATTCACAAATTTGTGAAAATTAAACAGCCAGTGGGCCAACCTCAAAGAAAAAAATCACAAAGGAATTAGAAAACAGAGAATGTTATAGACTGAATGTTTGTGTCCCCCTAAAATTCATATATTGAAAAGTTAACCCCCAGTATGGCTGTATTTGGAGAAGAGAACCCTAAGGAAGGAATTAAGGTTAAATGGTGTAAAAAGCTTGTGGCCCGAATCTACCAGGATTAGTCTCCTTATAAGAAGAAATACCAGAAAGGATACACAATCAATCTCTTCTCTCACTCTCTCTCTCTCTCTCCACACTCACCAAGGATAGGCCATGTGAAGACACACTGAGAAGGTGAGCATCTATAAGCCAGAAAGAGAACTGAAGCCAGGGAACTGAACCCTGCTGGACCTTGATCATTCTAGTCTCCAGAATGTTAAGAAAATTAATTTCTGTTGTTTGAGTCACACAGTCTATGGTATTTTCTTACAGGACCTGAGCAGAGACATTTGGTACCATGAAGTAAGCATGCTGTGGTAACAAATACCTAAAGATATGGAAGTGGCTTTGGAAATGGGTACTGGGTGAAGGATGGAGGATTTGGGGGATATATGCTTTAAAAATTCTAGATTTCCATGAAGGGACTATTGGTAGAAATATGGATCTCAATGGTGATTCTGGTCGGGTCCCTTAAGAAAGGAGGAGAGCTGAAGAGAAAGCCTCCATTTAAAAAAAAAATAAACATGAATAGAATGTTGGTAGAAATATTGATGTTAGAGGCGCCTGAGTGGCTCAGTGGGTTAAAGCCTCTGCCTTTGGCTCAGGTCGTGATCCCAGGGTCCTGGGATCGAGCCCCACATCAGGCTCTCTGCTCGGCAGGGAGCCTGCTTCCCCCTCTCTCTATGCCTGCCTCTCTTGCTTCCTTGTGATCTCTGTCTGTCAGATAAATAAATAAAATCTTAAAAAAAAAAAGAAATATGGATGTTAAAGATTATTCTCATGAGGTCTCAGATGGAAATGAATAGGTTATTGGAAACTGGAAGAAAGGTGATTCTTGTTATAAAGTGGCAAAGAAGTTAGCTGAATTGTGTTCTAGTATTTTGTGGAAATAGAATTTGTGAACAATGAAATTGGATATTTAGCTGAAGAGATTTCTAAGCAAAATGTTGAAGGTGCAAACTGGACCTGGAGCAAAATTTTACAGACTGAATGTTTGTGTCTCCCCAAGATTCGTATGTTGAAGCCCTAATTCCCAGTGTAGCAGCATTTGGAGATGGGACCTTTAAGGAAGAAATTAAGGTTAAAAGAGGTAATAAGGATGGGATCCTGATCCGATAGGAGTAGTGTCCTTGTTAGAAGAGACAGCAGAGAGCTCTGTCTGCTACCACCCCTCCCCACCACATGCACAAGAAGAGTTTATGTGAGCACAAGGTGAGTTGGTGACAGTCTATAACTCAAGGGGCAAGTTCTTATCTGACACCAACACTCAAAGTACTGGGAGGTACTTTGATCTTTGACTTCCAGTATCCAGAACTGTGACAAAAACAAATTTCTGTTAAGCCACCCAATCTGTGATATTTTGTTACAGCATCGCAAGCAGACTAAGACAGAGACAAATGAAAATTACAACATGCAAAAACTTATGGGATGTAGTGAAAACAGTGCTAATGGAGAATTTATAACTGTAATTACTTATACTAAAAAAAACAAAGAAGATCAAAAATCAGCTTTTACAACTTAAGGAACTAAAAAAAGAGCAAACTAAACTGAAAGTTAGTAGAAGGAAGGAAATAATAAAAATTAGAACAGAGATAAGTGAAATAGAGAATAGAAAAGCAATAGAGGAAATAGTGAAACCAAAAATTGTTCCTCAGAATAATTAACAAAACTGACAAACCTTTAACTAGATTGACTAAGAAAATAAGAGAAAGAAGATTCAAATTACTAAAAAATAGAAGTGGGAGCATTACTACTGATTCTATAAAACTAAAAGGATTATAAAAGAGTACTATGAATGATTGTATCCTAACAAATTGGATCCTAACAGATGGAATGGACAAATTCTTAGAAACACAAAACCTATCAAGACTGAATAACAAAGAATTAGAAAATCTGAATAAACCTAAAACTAGTAATGAAGTTGAATCTGTAATCAAAGATCTGAAGAAAAGCTCTGGACCTGGTGGCTTCTCTGGTGAATTCTACCAAATATTTAAAGAACTAACACCAGTTCTTCTCAAATTTTCCCAAATATTGCAGAGGAAGAAACACTTCCAATCTATTTTGTAAGGCCATCACTATACTGATAATGAAGCCAGGTAAACAAACTATAAGAAAACACACACACACACGACAGGAAAAAAAAAATTAGACACCGGTATCTCTTATGAACATTGATGCAAAAACTGTCAACAAAAACTAGCAAACTGAATTCAAACAGTGTATTGGAAGGATTATACACCATGACCAAGTGGGATTTATTCCTGGAATGAATTATAAATCATCCAAAGATGATTTAATATATGAAAATCAGCCAATGTAATATACAGCATTAATAGAATGAAGGGGAAAAATTTATGATCATCTCAATTGAGGCAGAAAAGGCATTTGATAAAACTCAACACCTTTTCATGATAAAAACTCTCAACAAACTAGGAACAGAAGGAAATTACCTCAGCATAATAAAAACGATGTATGAACAAGTCACAGTGAATATCATTCTCAATGGTTAAAGGCCGAATAGTTTTCCTGTAAGACTGGGGACAAACCAAGCATGCCTGCTTTTACCACTTCTATTCAACATAGTAATAGAAGTCCCAGCCGGAACAATTAAGCAAGAAAAAGATATGAAAGGCACCCAAATTTGAAAGGAAGTAGTAAAATTATCTCTGTTCATAGATGGTAAGATCTTTTATGTACTCTTTTTCTGCTCAAGGCTCTAGTAAATAGAATTTTTCTAGTCTCTTTTTACTTAAAAAGAAGCCCTCCTAGATTCCTGGCCTTACACAACTAGCTCAGTTTTACCTTCCTGGGGAACAGGATCTATCCTTGAGTTTCCTTCACTTCCCAGGCTTAAAACCCTAACTCATCACTGGCCCTAATTACCCAATAAGCCCCATATCTTTGGCTTCAGCTTACCCTTTGTATTAGTTTTCTGGGGTTCCTGTAATAGTACAAAAGACTGCATGGCTAAAACAACAAAAATTTAATTATCTTACTTTTTGGAGGTTAGAAGTCAAAGATCAGGGTGTCCGCAGGGTTGGATCCTTCTGAGGGCTATGAGAAAGAATCTGTTTCATGCCTCTCACCAAATTTTTGGTGTTTTGCTGGCAACCTTTGGTATTCCTTGCTATGTAGGAGTATCCCACCAATCTCTGCCTTCCCTTTCACATGGTGTTCTTCTGCATGTGTGTGTCTGTGTCCAAAGTTTTCCTTCTTAGATTCCGGTCATGTTGGATTAGGGTCCCACCCTACTGTAGGATAACTTTATCCTAACTTAACTTAACTAATTACATCTGCAGTGAACCTATTTCCAAATCAGACCATATTCTGAGGTACTGGGGATTAAGTCTTCACTATATGTATTTATTTATTTATTTATTAATATTTTATTTATTTATTTGATAGACAGAGATCACAAGTAGGCAGAGAGGCAGGCAGAGGGAGAGGAGGAAGCAGGCTCCCTGCTGAGCAGAGAGCCCGACTCGGGGCTCGATCCCAGGATTTTGAGACCATGACCCGAGCTGAAAGCAGAGGCTTAACCCACTGAGTCACCCAGGCGCCTCTAGTCTTCACTATATGTATTTAGAGAAGGCCATAATTCAACCCATACACACTTCTTTAAGTTTCTTCTTCATTTTTAGCACTTTTGGTAATTTTAGCATTTTAGTTAATTTATAACTCAAGTATTTGATTTTGTTTCTGCTATTTTATTCAGCATAGGTGTGTATTTGAAATGAGAGGGTTAGGTCCCATGCCAGTGCAATCCACTCATCAGCTGGAATGTTGTTCTCCCATGATTTAAATGGTGAGAGAGAAAAAAAAAATCACCAATTAATATTCTAAAAGAAATTAATATAATTAAGGGCATAAAAGAAGAAATAAAACAAATTTAAAAGATGCTATTAATGAAGAAAAGGTAAATTTGAAAAATAACTGAAGAACTTTTAGAAATGAAAAATGTAGTTATTAGAAAAACAAAACACAATGGATAGGTTGAACAGAAGTTTATGTTATGTTAGGCGCAACAGAAGATGTAATAGTAAACTAAAAGAGAGCTAAAAACATACAAAGAATGCAGAAAATAAAAAATGAAAAAAGTAAGAAAAGAGGGATTTTAAAAACATGGATTTTAATTTACTCTCATTTTAATTTAAAAATTAAAACGAGATGTAATATTTGCTTCATGAGAAGGTGTGGAAGTGGAGATGGGAGGGACAGAGAGAATGGTAATTCTCACATATGAAGGGAAAATGCAGAGAAGTTTTCAGAAGTGAGAAAGGCATCGATATACAAAGATGTTGACTGTGGTTAATTCCTGATTATTCAAGAGTTGACACAATAGAGTCTTGCTTCTTCCTACTGCCTAGGGAGGGAAACTCTAAGGAGGATCCTTAATTTTGTGTTGTTATTTCTGGGAAAAGGTCTGCTGGCCAAGATGTTGAGACTACTGGCTAGGAGGTAAAAAGACTTGTCTGAAGACTTCTTACATTTTTCTCCATTTCCAAATCACATTATGTTACAATAGTATAAATTATGCCCTTTTAGTTGTTGGATGATGTATTATCAAAGTGAAATTTAGTGTATTTGTCATACTGAGCAGTTGAATGAATTAAATAATATTATAAATTCAACTATCTCATTAAAGAACATTTAGAAAATGTTTAAACTAAAGACATGACCATACGTACTTAGGGTGTGTTTTATAATGCTTAACTAGTATGTGGTGCTTATCCTGAATGTAATACTTGTTTTGAAATTTAAATAATAAACAATATTTTATACATATTTTTGCTTAAAGTCACATTTTGTCATATTTGGCTGCAAATCATATGGTGGAATCAGCACAGTGCCCATCCAATGGAAATATGAACAGGACCACACAAAGTGGTTCCACTGTGTCATTTTGTTCAGTGTGGCTTCACGAAAATAAACTCTTCTCACCACAAAAACTTGCTTGTCGTTTCCCACTTTTTAAAATGATCTCTTCTAACTTCATTTCCAGCACCTTATCCCTTTTCTAACCGTTGTCTACTCTAAAGTGACTTGAAGATTTGTTTATTTTGATTTGGAATCCCTCATTCTTCATTTTTACCACATTTCTAGCTATAAAATGCATATTTTTAAAACATGTTGAGCCTTTGGGATAGTTTGATGTTGGTAATGTAAGATTTTTGGCTCATTCATTTAGAGTTCTGTGGTATTTGTATTTTTGGTGTATTTTATATTTTTCTATGTGTTTTTAGAGATTTTCTTTTTGCACACAATTGAGAACTGCTTTAATTTTCTAGAACATTCAATTTAAATTTTATTTAGATTTCTTTTTTAGTCTGTTTATCAGACAGTATATTTGTTAGTATTTTTTTTTATCCAGGAAACTTAGCTTTCTTGATACTAACCTAAGACATGGAATTCAGCTTCAAAACAGCTATTTCCACAGAATATTTCCACATCTTCTAGATAGGAGGGAGACAGACTAATAAAATAATATTCCTTGAATAAGCAGAAGTGTAAGACATGGGCAATTATATAGTAGAGTCTAGTTTTAATCATTCACAACCTACATTTTCTAAAGGGTAATAACCTAAACAGGATATGATGTTCTAATATGGATTTGGTACAGAATGTTGTTGTGGGGAAGCTTTAAATGCCTATCATTTATTTTAATTCTTTCTTGCATCATATAATTTTTAAAAAATTTGTTTCTCAACTTAAACATATTGAAAATTTGGACAGATAACTTTTTGTTGTGGTGGTGGTGAACTTTTGTTGTGTGTAGGATGTGTAGTATACCCCTGGCTTCTATCCACTAGAAGCTGGTAGCACCCTTCCCAGTCATGACAGTGAAGAATGTCTCCAGATGTTGCCAAATGTGTCCAATGGGCACAGTCATCCCTGGTTGAGAATGACTGGTTTAAGGCATTATTAGGTTACTAACCCATTCTGCTCATGGTTAAATCTAGCCCCTTATGTTCAGTTGTTTTCTTTTGTACTTAAGGCTTACCTGTCAATTATACTTTATTCTGCATATGGATTATTTATTTTGGTTTAAAAATATACAGTTTTGTGTCTTCTTTTTTTAATCTCATTTTATAGGAAATTTCTCCATTTCATCAGTCATCTAAATTAATCTTTTAAAGCTTTTAGTTATTTGAGAAAGAGAGAGAGTGTGGTAGGGCAGTAGTGGCATGGGGAGAGGGGGTAGTGGCAGAGGGACAAGCACACTCCTCGCTGAGCATGGAGCCCTATGCAGGGCTTGATCCCCGGACCCTGAAAACATGACCTGAGCCAAAATCAAGAGTCAGCAGATTAACCGACTGAGCCACCCAGGTGTCCCTAAATTAATTTTTAACAGAGTAGGAACAACTGCATATTTTAAATTCCTTTATCCTGGACATTAGTGATGATAAGAAATGTAGGGCTTTTACCTGTGAAACACAGTGTGGAAGGTTTCTCCAAATATCACTGATAGTTGACCTCTGAATATAATCCCCGTGTCAGTCATTCACTTGTTTAATATACACAGGACTCAAACCTCTTTTTCTAAATGTCTTTAACTTTGTTTTGTGAAACAATCAAAATGCCTTATTGACATCAGGACAGATTACATCTCTCTTTGGTAGAAGAATATTAATTGAGTCCCTCAAAGTTTATTTTTCGCAAGATCACATTGGTTGCTTGCTAGTGATTGAATGGAATCATTCTTGAATTATGCAGCAGAGCACTGTATAGTCTATGCTGTGCTGTGAAAATGGAGCATACTGAGAATGCCCAGGGTGTGTCGATAAATGCCCTTCTTATAATCATGGTTGGTGGGAAAGTGGTATTTCTCTTATAGATGTAGAAAACCTTTATGGCTGTGCTTGTGAATAAGCATTATTAAGCATCTTTTTGCCTAGATTTCCCCCTCACTTCCCCTCCTCTCCTCTTCCCCCTCCTCTTCCCTCTCCTCTCCTTTCCTTTCCTTCTTTCCCACTTACCTATTTATTCAACTAACTCATTGCATGTAAGACTTTGAGAGTGCAAGATAAAAACAGTAGGGACCTTGCTTTCAAGGAGCAGGAAAACTGATTTGAGGAGTAGAGTAGAGGAAGAAAAGTGAACACTTATTTATAATATGCCAAATATAGTGATAACAGGAGCAAGCCATTATAGGAATATCAAGAAAACATGGTGCCAGAGAATGCTTCTCAGAGTGATATCTAAACTCAGGATAAAAGGTGGAGTAGGAATTATTCCAAGGGAAAGTGGGAGAGATGTTCTAGATGAAAGGAGTGGAATGAAGAATGATATGATTGGGGAAACTCAAACGGTTCAGTCTAGATGGAAAGTTCTCTATGGCCAGAACAAAATCAAGCTGAATATACTAGAAGACCACCCATGATTTATATAAAAATAGTAAGTGTCCATAGCTTATGACTATTTGTTTATTTCTCCCAGACTTATACTGGTAATGGGGATATCTAAAAATTGCCACATCATATTTTGAGTGAACATTTCTTAATGGAGACATAAGTAGTTTTTCTAATGAAATATTAGAAAAAAAAAAAAAGCTGTTACCTCACATAATGACCCTACTGTCTGTCAAGTTGGCATTAATTTATTCTCATATTTCCTTATGCTTTCAATACCACATTATGCTATTTTATACCAATATTTCAAATTAAGTCATACCTAGTGAAAAAAGAAGGCAGCCACTATGTAACCACTGTTTAAATTCCAAGGAAATTAGTGCTCCCTCTCATTTTTTGTAATAGTTCCAGCCTCCTTTCTTCCTAGGTCTCTTTTTTCTTTTCTGATTTATTTTTCCTTTTTTTTTTTTTTTTTTTTTTTGTACTTTAGAACTCCTGCCTTCATCCTATCATATCTTATATATAATTATATACTGGATTAGACTATGTTCACTTTTGTCTAAGAGGATAAGAATTAGATCACAAGACATAAATAATCTTCATGTCTGCTTACAGATGGGCATGTCATTTTTGTGTCAGTTTTTTTTTAAGATTTTTATTTATTTATTTGACAGACATGTGTCAGTTTTATTATAAGTTGAAACCAAAGACAATTTATTATTCATCTTTATTTGGTAATTTGAAAAAATTAAACCAACTGATCACTGCCTCAAAATAAGCAGCAATTACTATCGCACTCTTTGCAGATAAGGAAAGGGGTAGAAATAAGGACTTGCAGAGGGTTTGTAGTAAATCAAGGAATTTATCAATAATGAAGCATGATGCATTGAATTGACTCTGAGTGTAGCTTATCAATAGTATATAAAATACCCCATTCTGTTTTCCCTCCTTTCCTCTACTGTCCTCTCTCCTGTTTCTCATGTTCAACATATGGTCATTGGATGATGGGCGTTAAAGAGGGCCCATGTTGTGATGAGCACTGGGTGTGATATGCAACTGATAAATTATTGAACACTACATCTGAAACTAATGATGTACTATAAGTTGGCTAATTGAATTTAAATTAAAAAATAATATATAAAACATTCTAATTATATTCTTTCAAATGATCTTTCTTATTGTTGAAGAACTGTGATACATTCTTTTCCATTTCAATGATGATATGGTAGGTATTTATAGATTTTGCACTGGAAAGATGCAGTTTGTCATCTAAAGAAATTCTCCTTGGTATCATAAGCATGAGCAAAGTCTCTCTTGTAAAGAATTAGTTTACATCATTATGCATCAGTATCTAAAGTAGTCTGAGGAAAGAGGTAAGATGGCCTAGATTTTGTGATAGGCAGAATTATGGCCTCCCAAAGATGTCCACGTCCTAATCTTGGGAACCTGAGAAAATGTTAAAGAGGAATTAAGGTAGAAGACAGATTTAAGGTTCTTAATCAGGTGACCTTAAAATAGGGAGATTATCCTGGATTTGGGTGAGTCTGATATAATCACAGTGGTCCTTAAAAGTGAAAGTGGGAGGTAGAAGAAGAATCAGTGTCAGAGTGATGTGATGTAAGAAAGATCCAACAGTCCCTGCTGCTTTGATTATGCAAAGAGGCCACAAGCCAAGGAAAGCAGGCAGCCTATACAAGCTCAAACAAGCAGGAAACAAGAGTCTCAGAGCCTCCAGAAGGGAGGCTGTTGACACCTTGGTTTTAATCCATTGAGACACATTTGAGACATTTCACCTCCAGAACTGTAAGACAATAAATCTGTATCATTTTAAGCCACTACATTTGTGGTAATTTGTTATAGCAGCAACAGGAAACCAATACAGAATTATAGAGAGGAATTTGGGGTGAGATGGAGGATTCATCCCAGTGGAGTCAGTCATTACACCAATGCTCTTGTAATTTAGGGGAAAATATAAGAATAATTAAAGCATTGAAGTATCAAAGAATACTCCTCTATCTAGACACATATACCCTTTGGTAATGGCAAAGTTTACTAGATATAAACTAAACACGCCTGAATGAAGGACTTGTATTTTGCTAAATTCAGTCAACTATCGTCAGTTATTTGCTGAATTTCCTATAGTGAATTATTTTTTTGTTGTTCTTTCTAAGGGGAAGAAAAATATAACTATACTCAAACCTATTGATAACTGGTCTTTGGTGATGGCACACCAATCATGGGGGCCATCGTCACACACTCAGGGCACACTGTGAATTCAATATTTCCTGTTTAGAATTTTTGTCATCCTGAAGTTTTTCTGTGCTTTTGGAAATAGTGTTTTCTAGGATTCTGGTTTAGTGGGAAATGTTAGTGCTGTTTACTATAGAATCCCCAAGGAAAGAATTGAAGTCCCCTATTACTTAATAGAGTTGGACATAAAAATTGCCACTGACATTTAGAATATTGTGTCACTTGCCTCAACTTGTCCATCTTTATTGCTAATATGTGCAATCATGATGTCCTATTTCAATAACAAAATGAGAACTTCAAGTTATGTGGAGTGTATTTATTTCCTTAAATATTATCTTCCAGAAAAGAAAAGCATTGGAGATTTCATGCTTGCCACTAGGAAAAAGATATTCTGTTGGCTCTGAATCTGACATAAGAGCACTTTCTGGAATGTCAAGCAGTTATTGATTTCTGTGTTTACATATCACAGTAAAAAAAACTCCTGCTTTTTCTTTTAACCCCTATTACTTCATTTTCTTTGCAGAAAATTATTAACCTAGGTTCATGATAGATATGGTAAAATGATGGAAAAATTGGCCCTGATTCTCTATCCTTTCCTGTAATTATACCCTTTGCAATATAATTTCATAACAACTTACATTAAGAGGTAGAGTCTATTTCCAGCCCACTGAATCTGGGCTGGCGTTGTGACTTGCTTTAGTCAAAAGAATGAGACATAGCACCTGTTATGAGATTTGGCCTTAGGAAGCCTTGAGCATTTTAGCTGTCTTTCTTGAATACCTATCTCCACCATGAGCATAAGTTCAGACAAGTTGTTTGAAGATGATAGACCACATAGAACTGAGTCAGGGGTGTCCTGGCCTCCAGGACCCAGCACCCAGAAGCATAAACAACACCCATAATTGACCTATGGCTCACCAAAGGTGGTGGGGAGGGAACACAGACAAGACCAGAAGAACTGCTCAGCTGAGTCCAGCCTAAATTGTTGACGCAAGGAATCTTCAGATAAATAGTGTGTTTGACACTATTACATTTGGGTTGGTTTGTGATGCAATCAGTAATAGCTAACTGCTGTAATAGGTTTTATGGTGGTCTGTGAACCCTCTGAAATTTTACGTAAAATTGGTGTGTGCATATTTTTCTGGGAAGAACTTTCAGTGTTTATCAATATTCAGACAATTGTGGCCCAGAAAAGTTTTATAAATTGTTGCCCTGTTGGTTTATTGATAGGCTTAATCACATGCCAGATATCAGACCTATTCACCTATTGAATACATTGTGTGTGTGTGTGTGTGTGTGCATGCACGTGTACCAGTGCACACTTTTGTCCATTGAACTAAGAATCTTTAGGTCTCTTCTCTAGATCTATTCTGGATACCTTGGTATCACCTTTTATGTAGTACTCAAGTCTTTTGTGCACTGTTTGTGATTAAATGCTAGAGTATTAAGTTGAAAGATCAATTTCAAATGTTAATGTCCCAATTAGATTGCTACTGCAGATTACAAATATGTTCTTCTTTGAAGAATTTGCTGTGAAATACTTTCATAGTCCATGGCTTAGGATAGTTTCTTTCAATCCTTGCCAGTTCCATCCTCACTGTGAGCTAATAACCTCCCCTCCTGCTTTATAGAGGAAAGATAAATCATCAGAGGGGGACCTTCTCAAATCTCATTTAGGACAACAATTTAGGTGAATTAAATAAAACCTATAACATATGGCCAACTGCTTAGCTAACATAGCTAATGGGACCTTTAGCAATGCTTTAATTGTTTTAATATTGAAAAGCTAATTTTTTTTTTTTTACTGAATTTTTGTTCCGAAGGTTGTAGGATATGTCATTTTTGTCTGATGTCTATGGTGTCCTTTGGTGATGCAGCCAACATACAAGGCTTTGCTTGAATGTGAGTATTTGCTCTGCACTTATCTATCATGTGCCAAGGCTTGAGAGCTGTGGATTTTCCCCAAACTCAGATCTTCTGGCTCATTGTCAGTCAGGTCATGCCAGAGCTGCTAGCCAACAAAAGCATATAGGGAAAATAAATTTGTCATAGGAAAAGTACAGAAAAGTGATCACTTTCGGGCAGGACCACAGTAAGAACACTGTTAGGCTGAATTTCACTAATGTCAAAAACAAAATGCTTTGCCAAATATATTTTAAATTTTGGGGGGGGGGCATATGTCAATTAAAGCACAAGTGTTTGGATACTTTCACCATATAGTTAGACCCAAATTTAGTTATACACATAATACCATAGACATTTGCAAGAGTTGTTTATCCAGAAACCATATTTTAACCCTTCCCCCACACCCTACCCAACTGTGGTTTTGCTAGCCAGCTCCCAGATGTGAGCAGTTGAGAGATGGGGGTCTGGGGGTGTGGGTGGTTTGAATTTCAGTAAGGCATAGCAGGTGTAATGGTGGTCTCAGAGAAACACCTTCTTTCTTTTGACAGAATAACAGGTCATTTCACTGAGAAAAGAGCTGGGTTTTCCCCAGCACTTACACCTTACGGCTTCAAATACATACCTCATGGAGAGGATTTCCAGAAGAGTACTGCATGGCTGCTATAAAGACGCAGTCGCTAAGCATGGAGGTTTCTATCAGTTCTTTGTCTTTTCTCTAAGGTAGGACATAATAGTAATAATGCCTGCTTTCTTTATCGCTCTGAAATTTCTTTGAAATGTGTATAAAAAGACAAAAAGGAGGTAAAACAATCTACAAAAGATGGATATCCTGAAGATTTAAATACTCTTTTTCAAAGATAACATTGGCTTCTCTGTATGCATCAGTCAGACTATGGTAGGTTTTGTCACCCAATGATGTACGGTGGAACAGGAACAGAAGTATGAGGTGTCTTCCACGTGCCATATTTGACACAAAAGTAATTTTCAATGTTGCTAAAACAGGGACTTGGCAATTTGGGGGGCTCAAATGCTGATGCCGTGAGAACCAGACATCTGAACTTCCTTAGGGACATAATCAGAGTGGACAAAGGAGTTAGTGCTTACCGCCCAGTGAAAAAGACAACGAGCCACACATAAAGTCCATACAATTCACAAGGAGTAATGAGAACCTCTTCACTGCTTCCATATTCCCTAAGTCACACGTTCTTTTGTTATGTCTGCATTCTTTTTTGTCCCCAGCAAGGTGGCCATTAGTGTTCGTTTTCACTAGATAGTATCTGTATAAACATTTTGGATTGGCAGGCTGGGAGATACACACTGTGTTTTGCCCTGACCCACATGTTAAGGAAGGCTATGTTTATTACATATTATCCTCAAAAGATGAACATGATTTAGGGATTTCTGCTGTGCTTGTCCTGGGAGGTACGTGTTGGAATGAAAAAATCCCACACAAAGAGATTAGGCACAAGTTGAGCTCTGAAGTTGCATGCTCTGTTTCCTTTTATTATTATTATTTTTTTTAAAGAAAGTGTTCTCAGATTTTCCTCTTGCATCAACCCAAGATAGTCTTTTGAGCAACTTCTAAATTTTCAGCTGCCTCCACCCTCTGTTTTTGGATTGCTTTTGTTTTCTAACTCTTGTGGCCACTTTATTATTTACTAGTGGTTCAAGACATGTCATAAAACAGCAGTTATTTTTTAGGCATATATAATTAGTGACACAAACACGTAAAATATGCACCACATAAACATGTCTCTAAATGGATTCTAAGGTGGCAGGAAGATAATCTGTAATTGGTATAATATAGTTAAACTTGTTTTGACAATTTTTTTTGTTTAGTAAAGAGAACTTTTAAAAAAATTCCTATAGTAGATGAATTTGGATAATTTTTCCTTCTTCCCTTTCTTTCTTTCTTTCTTTCTTTCTTTCTTTCTTTCTTTCTTTCTTTCCAGAGTACAGTTGATGCACAATGTTACATTAGTTTCTAGTATATAACATAGTGAACCAACAAGTTTATATATCATGCTATATTCACTACAGCTATAGCTACCTTCCATCCTGTTACATAGCTATTACAATATCATTGTCTATATTCCTTATGCAGTGCTTTTATTTCCATGCCTTATTCATTCAATAGCTGGAAAACTGTCTCCCATTCCCCTTTACCCATTTTGCCCATCCCCCACCTCCTCCCCTCTGTCATTCATCAGTTTGTTCTCTGTATTTCTAGATCTAATTCTACTTTGTTTTAACTCATGAGTGAAACCATATGGTATTTGTCTTTCTTTCTTTCTTTTTTTTTTTTTTTTAAGATTTTATTTATTTATTTGACAGAGAGAGAAATCACAAGTAGGTGGAGAGTCAGGCAGAGAGAGAGAGAGAAGCAGGCTCCCGCTGAGCAAAGAGCCCGATGTGGGGCTCGATCCCAGGACACTGAGATCATGACCCGATCCGAAGGCAGCGGCTTAACCCACTGAGCCACCCAGGCGCCCCGGTATTTGTCTTTCTCAGGCTGACTTATTTCACTTAGTGTAATATCCTCTACATCCTATCTTGTCTCAGATGGCACAGTCTCATTCTTTTTTATGGCTGAGAAATATTCCATTGTGTGTCTGTGTGTCTATATATACATTATATCTTCCTTATGCATTTGTCCATTGATGGACATTTAGGTTGTTTCCATATCTTAGCTATTATAAATAATGCTGCAATAAACATAGTGGTTTTAAGATTAGTGGTTTATTTTTCTTTGAGTAAATACCCAGTAGCAGAATTGTTGGATCATATGGTAGTTTTATTTTTAATTTTTTTGCGGAAAACATTCTGTTTTCCACAGTGGCTATACCAATTTGAATTTACACCAACAGTGCATGAAGGTTACTTTTTCTCCACATCCTTACCAATGCTTATTATTTCTTGTCTTTTTGATTTTTGCCATTATAATAGGTATAAGGTGATATCTCATTGTGGTTTTGATTTGCATGTCCCCAATGATGAGTGATGTTGAGCAGCTTTTCATGTGTCTGTTGGTCATCTGTAGATATTCTTTGGAAAAATGTCTTTTCAGGCTGTCTGCCCATTTTTTAATTGTTTTTTTTTTTTTTTTTTTAGTGTTGAATTGTATAAATTCTTTATATATCTTGCATATTAACCCCTTATTGGATATATCACTTGTGAATATCCTCTCCCATTCAGTACGTTGCCTTTTTGTTTTGCTAATGGTTTCCTTTGCTGTGCAAACACTTTTTATTTTGGTATAGTCCCTTGATAATTTTTTTTTTAAAGTATTTTGTGCCATACGAATTCATTCAAGTGTGTGTGTGTGTGTATTATTTATATATATAAATATATAAATATGCATATTTATTTATTTATTTTTAAATATGCACATTTATATATATTTGAGAGAGATAGAGCGTGCAAGTGGAGGGTGAAGGAAGGGACAGGGGAGAGAGACTCTTAAGCAGGCTCTACACAGCGCTCCATCTCACAATCCTGAGATCATGACCTGAGCCTAAATCAAGAATCAGAAGCTTAACCTACAGAGCCACCCAGGCTCCCAAATACAGCCAACTATTTTTATTTTTATTTTATTTACTTTTAAAACATTTTATTTTATTTGAGGGAGAGAGTGAGTGAGAGAGAAAGAGAGCTGGGGAAGAGGCAGAGGGAGAGAGAGAAGCATGCTTGCTGCTGAGCAGGGAGCCCAATGTGGGACTTGATCCCAGGATCTTGGGACCATGACCTGAGCCTGAAAGTAGATGCTTAACCAACTGAGTCACCCAGGTGCCCCCATAGTCAACTATTTTTTAAAATTTACCTAATCTTTATTTCAACTCAAGAGTTATGGAAACTATGGATGGGGCTTAACTTTTTTCTTAATTTGTGTGACATTACCTACAGCTGAGAAGCAAGAGGGCAGGCAAAGCTCGAGTCCCCAGTACAAACTTAGGTCTCTGAATTGTCATAACTTACTCTAAACCTGATCTGAAATCCTGGGATATAAAAATGTTCATATTTATGAAAAGTTGGGAGAATCATATGTTTATAATTTGAGCTGTATTTTAAATGTCACAGAGTTTAAAGAGGGTTTTTTTTTTTTTAAAAGATTTTATTTATTTATTTGACAGAGAGAAATCACAAGTAGATGGAGAGGCAGGCAGAGAGAGAGAGAGGGAAGCAGGCTCCCCGCCAAGCAGAGAGCCCGATGTGGGACTCGATCCCAGGACCCTGAGATCATGACCTGAGCCGAAGGCAGCGGCTTAACCCACTGAGCCACCCAGGCGCCCCACAGAGTTTGATATTTAAAAGAATTCTATTGTGAATTTTGCTTTTCTGTTTGTTTATTTGTTTGTTGAGTTTTTTGAAATAATTAAATAATTATCTTGGAATCTATTTTGGGTATAGAACCAGACCTTTCTGTACTTTTGCCTTAGATGATACATACCTCTTATGAAAACTCCCTTCATCCTTGCTATAATATCGTGAGTTCCATTTTATTACTTATAATAAACACTATACTCGAACATAACTTCTGAAGCTTTTCTACTAAATCACCCTAAGTGGTAGAGAACATGAACGCTAAATTCTTCTGCCCTGGGGAAGTCTAGGCCTTAGTTCAAAAAATGTTCCAAATCATGTTTGAACTTCCTTTAAACACTTTACCTTCAGTATTAATTCTGTGTTTACACTATAATTCGTAATTAGTCCTTGCTTATTTTAATTTAAAGTATTTTAAATTACTTGCCATTGTTTAAGACTGGAGGACCAGGAAGAGGTGTCATGTTCATTCATGTTCCTCTCTAGCACCCACAGCATGGCTTTAAGGCAGTAAACTGGATTCACTTTCTTCATCCACTCATTCATTAACATATTTAGCAAGCTTTTTTTCTTTTCTTTTTTGAGTGTCTACTCTGTGCTCAGCACTGTGCAAGGTGTTAGAGATAAAGAAGGCAGATTCTTTCTTCAGTTATCTCACAATTTAGTGGGAAGGCTAAACATGGAAACTCATAAGTGTAATAAAATCTATCAGTGCTATGATTGGACTGTGTACAGAATACAGTTAGGGCCCCAATGCACAGGGGAAACAGGATCAAGAAAATTTCACAGAGGAGGTCGTTTTTGAAGAATATTCTGAAGTTGAGTAAAATGTTCAGCAGGAGAAGAAGAAAGGGCATTTTAGAGGAAGCAGCATGAGCAAAGCCATGGAGGTATGAAAGAGTTTGGGTTTTGGAAATGTTTCGACATGACTGGTACTTGGGCACGCAGTATGAGGGGAGAGAGAGAGGGTTAGAGAAGGCGGTAGGAGCCAGATTGTGTTGGACCTTATATGCCATATTTCAAAGCAGAGTTTATCTTCGTAAACATTCAGAGTCTAATAAACTCCCCAAAGAGTTTTAGCAGCACAGTGGATAATGAGTTGGAGAAAGCAAGGATTGGGGAAAAGAGATGGGTTAGGTGACTGTAAGAAGAATCCAGGTGTAAAGTAATGAGAGCTTGAATGAAAGCCATTAAAGTGGGATGAAGATGAAGGGACATAAATGAGAGATGTTTTAGAGAGGGAATTGGCAGAACTTGGTTATCCATTTGATATGGAAGGTAGGAGAAAAGATAAAGGGAAGAGAAGAGTTTAAAGTGATTTTGGGTTTTGACTTGGGGGATGACAAATAGTGCCTTAACTTAATGCAAGGGAAAGATCACTTTTGTTTATTTGTTGATCGATCCTGGGTGTTTCCTTCTGCCCAGCACAAGTGACACACTTGCTCAACAGCAAGAGCCTGAACCGGGCAGCAGGAAGCAAGTTGGATGCACATCAGTCAGGCCTCTGTGGTTCACACATGGAAGACAAATTTCTGCTGTGTCTTTTCAGATAGAGAACTAGTGACTTCCTCAGTAAAGTGAAGTACCTGAAGATCTCTAGGGTCTGCTACCTCTGTTCTTTGCCAGCCTTCGGTTGAGGTCCTTCGTCTTTTGCTTTGCCCAAATGTCTCCAGCTTCAGCCTTTACTAACTCAATGCCAAACTTTTTAGGCAATCTTTTGACCATTTCCTCTCTCCCTCCCATCTAGGCATATAGCTGTCATATGGCCAAGCGACCTGTAAGTGGTGGTGACTACTGGCACTGCTAGGCTCAGCAGCCTCTGTAAACACACTGGATAAGGAAACAATGAGCCACACAGACTTAGACAGTTGCTTACTCATGGCACAGCACCAGTTCTTCTTATCTCCCAAGTCACGGAGACGATGTATAGTAGACCCAGTGAATGATAAGCATACTGTCATCTGTCAGAGCTGAGGAAAGTTCCTTTCTTTGCTCTGTGCAAAGGAACCTTCCAATCTTGTAAGGGGCTACTAGCAAAGCTCCCCAATCTTGGTCCATAACAGAGAAATTACCTTTATCTTCCTGGTCAGGAAATGTATCTTCATTTTCCTGACTCAGACAAAAACACTGAGTCAGGATGTTGCTTTACTAACATCCTTGAGAAGATGATCTGAGATGTGTAGCTAAAAGTGCCATAAAGAATTGCCTCCTATGAATGACTCCTATTTTCACCAGTTTCTGATGGTGGAATCAGTGAGTTTCATTTTGGGAATATTAAGTTTGAGGTGTTGAGGTCGGTACTCCTTAATATAGAACCAGTAAGCAGTTGGCTGTCTGTACTTGGAATTTCAGGGAAGGGGTCATATAAAAAAATTGATTAGATTTTCATCCATATGTGTGATTGGTAGAGCCATAGAAGAAGATGAGGTTCTTCAGAGAGCTGATAAAGGAGGGGAAGGAGTAGAAAGAATCTAGGGTATTAGCAATGTTTACATGACTAGGAAAATAGGAACAACTAGGAAATTTATGAAAACATGGGGCAGGAGAGAAAGAGAATTAGGAGAGAGTTGCACCTTAGAACTTAAGAAAAGGATACATTCCAAGAGAGGAGGCAGGAATATCAAATACAGCAAGGAGGTCAAATAAGATGAAAGTTGACAAGAGTTTGCTGGTTTCAGCAATTTTGAGAACACAGGTGACCATTGCAAGAGCATCTCACTGGAGCAGTAGGTAGAGCAGTTTGACTACAGCAGTATGCAGTGTGTGAGAGAGCAAATGGAGAGGGAATAAAGCATGCAGGCTATTTTTGAAGTGTTTACCTGAAAAGGAAACAGAAAGGGGAAGTAAAAACAAATAAAATATTATTTAAGACAGAAGAACATTGCAAGGATGTATGGCTAAGGGAAAAGAGGCAGTAGAAGGATTGAAAGTGGAGAGAGAGGAGCTAATTGATAATGGCAAGATCTTTCTCTTATAGATAAGGTATATTAGTTTCCTATGGTTGCTATAACAAATGACCAAGAACCTAGTGGCTTAAAACATCAGAATTTTTTTTTTTCACAGTTCTGAACGTCAGAAGTCTGAAATCAAAGTGTCAGCAGGGCCACCTCTGTCTGGACCCTGGGGTGTTGGAGAGACCCTACCTTGCCTTTTCTAGCTTCCGATGGCTGCTGGCTGTCCTTGCCATTCCTTGACTTGTGACCTCATCACTGCAATCTTTGTCACCGTAGTCACATCCACTTCCCCTGTGTGTTTTTGTCTTCTCTTCTTCTGTTTCAGATCTCTCTTTGCCTGTCTCTGATAAGTACACTTGTTATTGAATTTAGGACCCACCTGGATAATCCAGGATGGTCTCCTCAGCTCAAGATCCTTAATCACATCCTCCAAACTTTTTTTTTTTTTTTTCCAAATAAGGTAACATTCACAGTTCCAGAGAGTAAGCCATGGACATATATTTTTAGGGACTGCCATTCAACCTAGTATAGAAGGTATCAGGAATAGAAGTAAAGGGAGTCAGTCTGGAACTGGAAATATGAAAGGAAGAGCCTGGAGAAAGGAAGTTAAGATAAAGATGTATAGAAATTGGAGTTGGGGGGTGCTGAAGCCTGAAAAGTTCTTCTTACTGGAAAGCCTCAAAATTTTCTATGAAGCAGAAGGCGTGGTCATCTGTTCAGAGGAGAGGCAGTAGGGATAGGACTGAGTATAGGAGAAAAACAGAATATTACAAAAGCCATGGGTGTGGGAAGATAAGTTGACAAAGAGTAAGTAAAGGGCAACCAAGGGGGAGCAAAGGTGTTGGAAGCTAAATATTTATAGATCTTACATTTGTAGATTTGACTGTACCTTTATACATCTTCAGTTATATTTTTTTCAGTATTATGCAAAAACAACTCCAACAACAAACAAAGCAAAGGAAAACAAATATCCATGAAAATAAAGCAGCAGCCTGCTAACACAGTCTAGACTAGCCTAGCAAATTCACTGCGTTCTCATCATGAAACCTAGGGAAACACTGATGGTGACTAATGCACAGCCAGAATTAATGTGGGAGAGAAAGGAATGAAAGCCTTCAGTCATTGGGAGGTCTATGGGGAGCAGGGCAAATTGAGCTGAATTTTCTTTGGCTTCTGATCTGAAGTTTCTCCAGAAAAGGCTTTTCGAGGAAATGAGAGAAATGCCAAGAAGGAGAGTGTGCTAAATGTGGGGTAGATAAGCCTCTGAACATACTGTACTTGTCTAAATGATCAAACCATAGAAACAAACTTCAGTTTGTAGCTTTAGTCTTATTATCACTTAAAAAATTTAATATGAGGGTATTTACTGGGCACCTGCCATGTGTTGGCCTCCATATTGCCCTGAGTCCGTACTTGGTGGAAATAGTGCTAGCATTTATCTAAATGACTCCAAGCAAGTTCTGATCTTTCGTGTTCCCACTGTGTACCATGAAACCCCTGTCTAAATATCCAAACAGTTTTAATGGGGTCAGAAGAAGGGATCAGATATTTTTCTGGCATCCTTTGTGTACAGATAAATGAGTTTAAATGAAATCTTCATATTTGGATTAATGGTACAGAGATAAGAGATGAGCAAGAATTTTATTTTTTAAGCCCATGATATTAATTTCTTGGTTCTTCAAGTTCCAAGCTCACATGATGTGGGTTATACAACACTGTAGTTGCTGGATTTCATATTAGGTATAGTAACCCGCAAGTAACGGGATCCTTGGGAGTGACTGTATATTCCTTGTAGTGGTGTTTCTCAAACTTTAATGTGCACGTTAATCTTTTGGAAACCTTGTTAAAATGCAGCTTCTGTAGGTTTGAGGTGGGCCTGAGATTTTGCATTTCAAGCAAGCTCTCACATACTGCTGCTGCTGGTCCAAAAAAATATATTTTGAGTAGCATGATATTAAGCTATTAAAAAACTTAGAGAATACTTACATGGGATCCCCAAATATGTGGATTAGTAGGAAAAAACATAGATCCCAAAAAGCTGGAAATATTTCCCAGATCTTTTGTGAAGATCCATAATTTTTTAGCCTCTCAGCAAGTCTTCATATTGGCCATAAATCCATTCAGCTTTCTCTGTGGTGAGTATCCAGCAATTAAAAGGAGCCAAAATATCTACTTTAAAGATAGTGAGTGTGAAATTTCTTAATTTTGATGTTGAAAAGGCACAGTAAATACATCTCTAAGAATATATAAGGTTTCTCTTTTCTCTTTTTCCTTTCCTTTTTAATATCAAACCTCATGAAGAAACTGGACAATCTCTTAAAAAGGAAGAGCCTTCTGTTTTTTTTTTTTTTTTAAAGATTTTGTTTATTTATGTGACACAGAGAGAGAGAGAGATTACAAATAGGCAGAGAGGCAGGCAGAGAGAGAGGGAAGCAGGCTCACCGCTGAGCAGAGAGCCCAAGGCAGGGCTCGATCCCAGGACCCCAAGATCATGACCCGAGCTGAAGGCAGAGGCCCAAGCCACTGAGCCACCCAGGTGCCCCAAGCCTTCTGTTTTTACAATAAGGATTTCAGTTGTAGTCTGGAAACAGTAAATTTTATTTATTTATTTATTTAAAAGATTTTATTTATTTATTTGGAGAGAAAGCATGAGTGAGAAGAGGAACAAAGACAGAGGGAGAAACAGACTCCCCACTGAAGCAGGGAGCCTGACTCGCAGCCAGTCCCAGGACCCTGAGATCATGACCCAAGCTGAAGACAGAAACTTAACTGTCTGAGCCACCCAGGCACCCTGAGGTACTAAAATTTATTAAACTATAGTCAGCCCTTGAATACTGTTGGGGTTAGGGGTACTGACCACCTGTACAGTTGAAAATCTCTGTGTAACTTTTGATTCCCCCCAAATTTAACTACTACAAGCATACTGTTGACTGGAAGTATACAGTCAGTTAGCACATATTTTGTGTATGTATTATATGCTATGTTCTTACAATACAGCTGGAGTAAAGAAAATGTTGGTAAGAGAATCATTAGGAAGAGAAAGTGGCTTTACAGTACCATACTGCATTCATCAAAAAAAATCCGTGTATAGATGGACCTGCAGTGCAAGCCCTTGTTGTTCAAGAACTTCCAGATTTAGCTATCAGAGAAGATTATACTGGTTCCTCATCTAACATCCATTTTCTCTTTTTTCTTTTCTACCAGAAACCCAATTTTGTGAAAGTGTTGCCCCCTCTCAAGTCCCCCAACAAGATGGAATCATGTAACTTAGGCTAACTGACATCTCCTCAGCTCCAGCACTAGGGCTGGTTTATTTAAGGATAATCTCATTCCTTTTACCAGTGGTGATTTCGGAATGAGATATAGAAGCTTCGAAGAGAGCTTCTAAGACACATTTTCTTGCTCCTAAGTGAGATCCATAGAAGAGAAAAATCTGTCATCTGTATTTTATCAAGATATGAGCTCTGGAACTACCACAGTCATCTTGCAACCAGCCTGAGAATAAAGCCAACCTCCGTGGAGAGGAGGGTAGAGCTGATAACATTGTTAGCCACTGATTTAGACATCTCAAAGCCCTCCCTACTCCTGGACTTTTCATTACGTGAAATTGTTAGTATTCTGGCCAATTTGACTTGAGATTTCCATTACTAACTGAAAACATCCTTCTTTTTATCTTCACACTACATAAAGTTGAGGAGGACAACACTTGGAGACGAGTCATCTCTGGATAGTTGCTTTTGGAATCCCCAAGAAGATCCCAATGCAATGAAAATTTATAACCATCTTATCAAAACCTTATAAACTCAGTTTGGTTCCATGGAAATAACCGACCACATCTATTCTCCTCGACTAGGTGAACAGATGAATTTCTTTAATTTTCACGAAGTTTTTCCAAAAAGTGTTATTTAAAAAGTTAACTTTAAATTTTTAAAGTTAACCTTAAAATTACAGTGAGCAAATCAGAACTGAGCAGGTTTTTTAAAGCCTTGATTTATTTTTATTTTCTATTTTATGTACTTTGTGTGGCTTCTGATGAGTGGTCCTAGATTATTCATGACTGCATCTACTGTGAGTAGATATATTTTAAGAAAAACAAGTCACTGGCCACTCTTTCTGCACTTTGAACACACACATTGCCAGAGTGGATACTGTACAAATGTGAAAAATTAGAACTCACATTACAGTTCAGGCTGCTGCAATGCTTTGACACTGGCTTCTCCCAAAAGTAAACAGTCTTAGTTTGTTGATCATTTTTTGTTAAAACTCCATTTGTGAGTGTTATGAAACATTAAATAATCCTTACGTTTGCACTGCTGAGTATGATGCTGTGCGAAGCAAAGGGGTTGAAGAATGACTTCTTTATAATAGCATATGGCAAGTCTCTTTAATGAGAGGCCATTACTGTACAAGTCTCCTAGATGTAGTTCCTGACAGCAGGTGTCTGGAGAAAACCCTGTGAACATTTTCAAGTATACTGTTACTGGTGATTGGCAAGAAAAGGTAAAGATCTGAACGTGGAAGACTGAACCAGAAAGGAGAACAAAATGCAAAACGATAATGAAAGAGCGAGAAAAAAAGAAAACCTAAAACCCCACCTCACCAGCTTGTTTCTGCATTAAGGAAGTGTATAAATAACTCCATTAGAGGGCACTAAACATGACATATTACCTACAGAGAAGAGAAAGGTCTTATTGTACTCAAACCACTACGTTGCCTAAGGCTCCTTTCTCAATAGAGAATGGATGCTAGTGACTGGCTCACGTCAGTGTGGAGTTTAATTAAACCACTCAACGCTAGTCTGCAGAAGCTGAGAATGAATTTATTGGGGAAAAATATTCCTTTGGACAAGTTTTACATGAGATTTTTGCATCCCATGCTTAATGTCAAATGCAAGGCTGTCACTCGTAATTGTGTTTTTGTGCACTGAACAAAGGCACCTGGTCCAAGAGGTGAGTGGGGGCTTCAGTCAAAGCCACATTGCACTTACCAAGCTGAAACCTTGGCTAATGACTACATTTGCTGGGAGCAAATTGCATTTTTTTTCATCCTACAAAGCTACTTTCTTTAAGCCATGTGCTCTCCTTCAGGGGACATCTTTTACTAATTCACCACATGGAAGGGAAGGGAACTTTTTTTAAAATAGTATTTTAATATGTCCACCAAGGGGAGACACCTTTTTCGTCTTTAGCCCCAAAGCAGTATAAGTTAGCAGCTGCCCTGTTCAAGAAGAGGGAGTCTCTGCTCCTGACATTGGACCATACGAAAAGAATAACACAGAGTGCATTTTTGGGGCATGTAGCTACTGATCTGTAGCAGGTTACTCTTATACTTTGAGAAATTTTATTATTAAAGGCTAGATGTGGCCTTATGATGTGTGTACTATTCTAGGAACTGGCCTACTCTGTTGGCCGAATTTAGTAAGCTATAGGAGGGAGGAATAGATCTCTATCCCTGAAAAGTGGAATCTATAATTCTCCCCTTCCATTGCCACCCGTTGTCCCTGGTCTCAGTGGTCTTAGTAATGGAAAGTGAACAAAATCAGTGGGGACTGTTTTTTTCTCTTATTCCGGATGACATATTACACTTTATGTATCACTAGAGAGGGAGTGAAAGCAAAGCAATCAAGAGCAAAAGGAAATCACACACATAGTCTGTT
Organism: Mustela nigripes; assembly: GCF_022355385.1. Taxonomy (NCBI): domain Eukaryota; kingdom Metazoa; phylum Chordata; class Mammalia; order Carnivora; family Mustelidae; genus Mustela; species Mustela nigripes. Next base: position 123,970,257 of record NC_081557.1, on the reverse strand, counting down.
TTTTCTTTTTCTTCTTATCAAAGTTTTAGTGGGGATTGTTGACTCATTTATTAATTCTCTTGCTTGTCAAGATCAAGAGAGAAAAATATCTTCCAACAATAATTCTGTTCTTGACCAATGTGGTTGATTTTGTGATTTCTTTAATTATTTGCTTCCTATTCCTTGTGAGAAGATAATACATTTTCACCCTACTGTTCTCACCCATCAAAGAGTATGCTTTCTTGCCCCGTTTATACTGGGTTTCACCATGTGACTTCCTGTGGCCAGTCCTATTTGAGCAGATGTGTTAAGTACCATTAAGTGGTTGGCTCTAATACTGTCTTCTATGTGCCATGAGGACAGCATGTTCCAAATAGGGGCTCTTTCTCCAGCCTGGGTCTGAGAATGAGAAGCCACGTAGAATAGAGCCACAACCCGCCTCCTGTCTACATGTAACACAAGTGCTGAAGACCATGACTGCAAGATATAAAAGCAAACTTTTGGATTCCTGCATATCTAGAGGCAGAAAACAGGCTGAGGAAAATGCTGACCTTTAAGAGCCCTCCCTTCAACTAGTTCCCCTTACCCATACCATTCTAGAATTCCTTCCACCCTTGATATCTGGTCACCCTGGCTTATCTTGAGCAAGAATCCTGCTACATTGGTTTAACAGTTACCCTTCATGTGCTCCTCTTAGCAATTTTCCATCTACTCTCTCATTCTGCTCACTGACTCTACATCCCCACTTGTGTTTGCCGTATTCAGAATCGATCCCAACCCACCTCCCTATTGTGATAGTCTTGGCACCTATTGTGGAAGTCTTGGAAGTGGAATGTAATGGAAAGTCTTGTAAGACAGACGGTAAGTAAGATCCTTACTGTCTTAACAAGTGTCAGAATAATTTTTTCCTTAACAATGCTCAGCCATGAAGAAGGACATATTATTCAGTGGCCTCTTTAGATGCAGTCAAGGAGGATAATGAAAAAGGTAGAGTCTCTTAGAAGGTAGAATCAAGAGCCATAGAGGGGCGCCTGGGTGGCTCAGTGGGTTAAGCCTCTGCCTTCAGCTCAGGTCATGATCTCAGGGTCCTAGGATCAAGCCCCGCATCAGGCTCTCTGCTCAGCGGGGAGCCTGCTTCCCCCTATCTCTCTGCCTGCCTCTCTGCCTACTTGTGATCTCTCTCTCTGTCAAATAAATAAATAAGATCTTTTAAAAAATAACAAAAAAGAGCCATAGAGAAAAGTGGACTGAAAAATTATTTCCAGGAAATATAACTAGAGCCAAATCTAGGAGCATCTCCTTCCCACAGAGGAGACCTTTGCAACATTTGCCCAGGGGGTTTTAGAATTGCTCTTGGTATATATATACCACATCTTTATCCATTCATCTGTTGATAGACATCTTGGCTCTGTCCATATTTTGGCTATTGTGGACATTGCTGCTGCTGCTGCTGCTGCTGCTGCTGCTGCTGCTGTGTGTGTGTGTGTGTGTGTAATGGAATATTGCTCAGCCATCAGAAGAATGAAATCTTGCCATTTGCAATAATGTAGATGTAACTAGTGGGTATTATAAGTGAAATAAGTCAGTCAAAAAAAGACCATTGATTTCACTCATATGTGGAATTTAAGAAATAAAACAGATGAACACAAGGGAAAGGAAGGAAAAATAAAATAAGACAAAAACAGAGAGGGAGGCCGACTATAAGAAACTCTTAAATATAAAGAACAAACTGAGGGTTGCTGGAGGGGAGAGGAGTAGGGGAATGGGGTAACTGGGTGATGGGTATTAAAGAGGGCATGTGATGTCAAGAGCACTGAGTGTTATATGCCACTGATTAATCACTGAATTCTACCTCTGAAACTAATAATACCCTCTATGTTAACTAAATTGGATTTAAATGAAATATTAAAAAAGAGATTTGCTATTGGTATGTTACTGCTGTGCATCTCTCATTCTTCCCCTTTCTGAAGAGTGTTTGTTACTGTCATTCCTAAGCTACTATTATATCTTAAACATATAACTTGTGTTCTAGTCCATAGATCTCTGAAGAAAGGGTAGACACACTCAGATGTGACGTAGAGACTATCAGGAGACCCTGGACTTTAGATGTGCTTTCATAATTACATGAGATTTTGCATGTGGAGAGGATGAAAGCAATAATCCAGAGAGTAAAGTGTGGCAGATTGTGGATTGTCCCCCCTTTATTTACTCTCCTCTTCCCTCAAAGAGGATTATTCATACTCACCCATTGCCATATGATGTGCAGTAACCCTCCCAAACCGACCCTCCCACCATGGGAGGGGTGTATTTTGTGGAAACAAGCGAAGACCACCCAACGGAGAATAAACAGAGGCTATTTATTCAGGGTTTGCTATATAGCAAGGCAGTCAGCCTCCATCACTAGCATTTGGCAGAGACTCAAAGGCAGGCAGGGGAGTAGGAGAACGATTTTATAGAGAAAAAAAGGGAAGGCTTCAGGTATGCTGATTGGATGTTGTTGGCATGGGGAAGCTGGAGTCAGATCTAAACGGAAGTGGGGACTGTTGTATGATTGGTTTGAAAGCAGATTTGGCTATCTTTGGTTGATCCTGAGTTGGAAGCAGGGGCAAAAATTTCTGGCAGTTGTTGACTAAGTCCTGACAATTTGAGGCCAATTGCGGCAGATGTGGTTTGGCTTCCTGGGCTCGTTGCTGCCTAAGTTATGGGTCAAAGTCTTATTGCGTACGTCTGGTCCTTAGTCACTTGTGTATTCAGGCTCTCCACTTTGTCTCACTGATATTGAGCTTAGCACTGGACTTCTGTGGCCAGTAAGACGTGAGTGGGCATCATAGATGTCATGTTTGAGCAGGAGGTATGACAGCCATGGTGTGTTTGACTCGGTCCCTCTTTTCCATCTGCAGTGAGGATGGCATGTCCCACACAGGGGCTGCTTCTTTAGTGTATGTTCTAGAACATGAAGACTCACAGAGTAGAGCCACAGTGTGCACATTGTCAAAAACAGCAAGTGGACCTGAAGTCCAGATGAAATGCTGCTGTTTTATAAGCTGTTACCAATTGAGATTCACTGTTTGGGCAACACAGCTAACTAATACTGTCATCCTCTGGTTTGGATCAGAGACTTTGATAAGGAGATGGTTCTATAGAAAAACATATAGATGTTTTTCTATATATTGAGAAACAGTATGTCCGCATCAACAAATAATAATAACACTGATGGGGGTGCCTTGGTAGCTCAGCCCGTTAAGCCTCTGCCTTCTGCTCAGGACCCCTGCGTTGGGCTCCCTGCTCAGAGGGGAGCCTGCTTCTCCCTCTAATGCTGCTCCTGCTTATGCTCTCTCTCTCAAATAAATAAATAAAATCTTAAAAAACTTACTAACACTGATAATAGCAGCTGATACAGGCTAGTTGGATCCAAGAACCCAGAGGGGTCCCGCAGGACCAGACAAGAGGGTCCTTGGCTTTGCGCAGGCTAGCAATCAAACGTTATCCAAGAGGAAGTGAGAGCAGAGTTTATTAGCGAGTGCAGATGCAGGCAAAGCATGTGGGAGACTTGGAAAGGAAAGAAGAATGAGTCTTGTCTTTGCTTGGGGCCTGGGGTTTTTTATTGAAGAGTATAGTCTGGTGCATATGTCTTCTCAGGCATCTGGGAACACAGATGAGTGTTTGTTCTTAAGTCACTTATGCCCTGGAGCTGGGGGTCTTGGTGAGTCAGTGGTCTTGGAAAATGTTCATGACATGATGACCCTGCCTGGTCACTCCTTAGATGTTATCTGTTGTGCTGGAAGGCTCCAAAGAAATCATTAACTCCTTGACCTTTACCAGGAGGACATACATTATCTGTTCTATAAGCCACATGTAGGGTAGGGGTGCATGTCTTAGCAAGATTAGAAACAGGAAAAGGAGCAAAAAAAGCAGTCCTTTATGGGGTTCCTTCCATTTCCCTGTCTCACAGCTACCATCTATAGTTAGTGATTCTGAAATCTGCATGTAATGATATGAAGATAATGTTATGCACCAGAAAATTCCTCTTTCAAAAAGAGAGCTGCTTTTGGGGTAAGAGGATGGAGGCTAAGCAGGGTCACTCTTAGTAAGTGAGGCAGTGTTTCGGTTGTTGCTGAGCCAGACAGAAAGGGAAGGAGAAAGAGAGGAAGACGGGAAATGGAACCAGTGAGGTGATGGGAGACTGCAGTATCCCACATCATCCTCCTTGGGCACCCTTTCCTTCACATCTCAAGTATCTTTGTGCAATTTATGCAATATCTGGGTCTGGAAACTTGGTGAGACTGTGAAGGGGCCAGGCTTCCCTTCATATGGATATGCTGAGATAGCCTGGAGAGTGCAGAAATAGAGAAGTGGAAATCATTAAGACCCTGAGCCACCGGTAGTTACAGGAATTTGTAGGAAGGGCTTTTCATCAGGGGTTAGAGAGTTGGGCCAAATTCAACCAGATTTCAAAGTTTTAAAGGGCTTCTGCTGGTAGATAAGTGATAGTAAGAAGCACCCACAAGTAAATATTATTCCCATTTCACTGATGAGGAAGTTGAGACACATTAACAATGATATAACTTACTTAGAATCACACAGTAATTTGAGCGATTAGGACAAAAGTATAATATGAATTCTCCAAAGGCTATGCTCTTTGGTCTCTGTTATTTTGGTCCATGCTAAATTTAAGTTTTGATGATAAATTTATAACATTTCAGAAAATTTTTAATAAAGGTAATTATGGAAATACTTATGTAGATTTTCCTTTTATTAATGAAGTTCTAGCAATGTGCCATTTTTATTTTTATGAAAGATTTATTTATTTGAAAGAGAGAGAGAGTATAAGCAGGGAGAGGGACAGAGGGAGAAAGGGAAGAGAGAATCTACACACAGACTCCCTGCTGAGCATGGAGCCCCAAGTGGGGCTTGATCCCAGATCCTGAGCTAAGACCTGAGCTGAAATCAAGAGTTGGCTGCCGAACCAACTGAACCACCCAGGTGCCCCAGCACTGTGCCTTTTTAAAAAATTGTTTAAATATGTTCAACACATCTTTTTTAAAACCTAAATTGTTCATGTTACTTCTTGCTTAAAACCCTTTGGAGGTAAAGGTTAAGTCCCAGTCCCTTGCCAGGGCACCCACCTGACCTGGGCCCCAGGCCCCAACTCCAGTTTCAGCTCACACCACTCTCTGCCTCTGTTTGAAGTCCAACTGCACTGGCTTCTTCAAAGGCACCACTGTACTCTTGCATTCACCTTCACCCCCTGGTCAGAAAAGAGAAAAACAAAACAAAGCAAAAACAAACAAACAACACCTTTCACGGACCTAAACCCTGCTCATCTTTCAGATTTCAGTGTGAATATTTCTTCTTCATTGCAGCCTTTCCTAACTACCTGCCTGCTCCCTCCAGATTAGGTCCTGTTCTCTTGTTACTTATTCTCCTAGCTCCTCGTCCTACTCCTTTGTCAGTACTTGTCTTTGGTTATAGCTATAAATCTCTGTGTTAGTAATATAATCTCTTGTTGGTTTAATGAGAGGTAGTAGAGTTGTAGGGGTTATGAGGAAGAGTGATGGCAGCCTGGGTTCAAGCCTCAGTTCTGCCATTTATTAACAGAGAGGGCCAGGCCCAGTTACTTAAGATCTCTCTATCTTGCTTCCCTCTTCTGTATAATGGACATAATACTATAGGCCCTACTTCTGGGGAAAAGCTGTTTCTCTACTCTCTTACACAGAGCACTTCTGACACCAGATGTATGTATGTGTGTGTGTGTTTCCACAACAGTACATTTCACTTCTCTGTAGAACATCGACTGGATGTCCTCCAGTTTAACTCAATTATGACACTAACTGCTCGCAGTTAGAACAAACCTCACACATTAAGGGTTCAGTCCCACAAGACTGCCCCATTTCAGATACCAATAAAAATGATGGGTCCCTGGGATACCCACAACTTCTGTTAGACTTGGCTTTAAGCAGGGGTTCCCACAACACCCTCCTCCAGTTTGATATTTTACTAGAATGGCATACAAAACTCCAGGAAATATTTACTTATTTTTCCTGGTTTATTATAAAGGATATAGATGAAGAGGTACCTAAGGTAAAGAGATACATAGGGTGAGATCCAGAAGATTCCTTGAGTGCAGGAGCTTCTGTCCCAGTGGACTTGGGTCTGTCATCCTCCCAGCAAATAAAAATGTTTTCACTAACCTGGAAGCTCATCAAATCTCATCTTTCAAAAGTTTTTATAGAGCTTTATTATTCAGCTCCCCACACTAACCCTCTTCCTGAAGGTCAGTGGCTGGAGCTGAAATTTTCAACCCTTTAATCATTGGGCCTTTCTGGTGACCAGCCCTATCATAAGGCTATTTGGGGCTTCACCCTAAGCCACCTCATTTGCATAAATCAGGTGTGATTAAAATGACTCATGGATAACAAAAGACACTTCTGTCACTTGGGGAATTCCAAGGATTTTAATGAATTCTGTGCAAAAACCAGGTATAACAAAAGATGCTCTTATTACCTGTATTACTCAGGATGTTACAAAGGTTGTAGGAGCTCTGTGACAGGAACCAGGAAGAAGACCAAATCTATGTTACTTTTTTAAAAAGTTTTTATTTTATTTAATTAATTTATTTTTTAAAAAGATTTTATTTATTTATTTGTCAGAGAGATAGAGAGATTACAGGCAGGCAGAGTGGCAGGTAGAGGCAGAGGGAGAAGCAGGCTCCCTGTGGAGCAAGGAACCCGATTCGGGACTCTATCCCGGGACCCTGAGCCAAAGGCAGCCGCTTAATCGACTGAGCCACCCAGGCATCCCCTAAAAAGTTTTTATTTTAATCTCTCAGTGCTCATCAAAAGTGCCATCCTTAATCCCAATCATCTATTTCAGCGATCCCCGCCCACCTCCCCTCTGGTGACCATCAGTTTGTTCTCTATAATTAAGAGTCTGTTTCTTGGTTTCTCTCTCTTCCCACTTTGCTTTTTTGTTTTGTTTCTTAAATTCCACATGTAAGTGCAATCATATGGTATTTGTCTTTCTTTGGATGACTGACTTCACTTACTATTATAGCTCCATTGCAAATGGCAAGATTTCATTTTTTTATGGCTGAATAATATTCCATTGTATTAAAAATTACATCTTCTTTATCCATTCATCAGTTAATGGATACTTGGGCTGCTCCCATATCGTGACTATTGTAAATAATGCTGCTATAGGGGTACATGTTCCCTTTGAATTAATATTTTTGTATTCTTTGGGTAAATACCCCGTAGTACAATCGTTGGATTATAGAGTAGTTCAATTTTTAACTTTTTGAGGAACCTCCATACTGTTTTCCAGAGTAGCTGCACCACTTGCATACCCACCAACAATGTAAGAGGATTCCTTTTCCCTACATCCTCTCCAGTGCCTGTTGTTTCTTGTGTTTTTCAGTTTAGGCATTCTGAACAGAATGAGGTGGTCATTGTAGTTTTGATTGGCATTTTTCTGATGATAACTAAAGATAATCAATTTTTCATGCATCTGTGGGCCATCTCTATGTCTTCAGAGAAACCTCTGTTCATGACTTTGGTTCATTTTTTAAATGGATTATTTGGTTTTTGGGTGTTGAATTATTTAAGTTCTTTATATGTTTTGGATACTAAGCCTTTATTGGATATGTCATTTGCAAGTATCTTCTCCCATTTAGTAGGTTCCTTTGAGTTTTATTGATTGATTCTTTCTCTGTTCAGAAACTTCATTTTGATGTAGTCCAGTAGTTTATTCTTGCTTTTGTTTCCCTTTCCTCAGGAGACCTATGTAGAAAAAAGTTGCTACGGCCAAAGTCAGAGAAATTATTCTTGTGCTCTTTTCTAGGATTCTTATGGTTTCAGGTCACACATTTAGGTATTTTGAATTTGTGTGTGGTGTAAGAAACTGGTCCAGTTTCTTTCTTTTGCCTGTTGCTGTCCAGTTTTTCCAGTATTATTTGTTGAAGAGACTATCTTTTTCCCATTGGATATTCTTTCCAGCCTTGTTGAAGATTGACTATATGATTGTAGGTTTATTTATGGATCTTCTATTCTGTTCTATTGATTTATGTGTCTATATTTGTGCCAGTACCATACTGTTTTGATTACTGTAGCTTTGTAATATAACTTGAAGTCCAGAATTGTGATGCCTTAAGTTTTGTTTTTCTTTTTCACAATTGCTTTGGCTATTCAGGTTCTTTTGTGGTTCTATACAGAGTTAGAATTGTTTGTTCTAGTTTTGTGAAAAATACTGTTGATATTTTGGTATTGCATTAAATGTGTAGATTGCTTTGGGTAGTATAGACATTTTTAACAATATTTGTTCTTTCAACCCATTAGCATGGAATGTCTTTCCATTTCTGTGTCACTTTAATTTCCTTCATCAGTGTTTTATAGTTTTCACAGTGCAGGTCTTTCACCTCTTTGGTTAAATTTATGCCCAGGTGTTTTATTATTTTTGGTGTAATGGTAAATAGGATTGTTTTCTTAATTTCTTTTTCTGCTGCTTCATTATTACTGTATAGAAATGCAATTGATTTTTGTACATTGATTTTGTATCCTGTGACTTAACTGAATTCATTGGAGTTCTAGTAGTTATTTTTTTTTCATTTTATTTTATTTTATTTCTTTTCAGTGTTCCAAAGTTCATTTGGATCAGTATGTGCCCTCCAAAATACCTACCACCAGGCTCACCCAACCCCCCACCCTCATCCCCTCAAAAACCCTCAGTTTGTTTCTCAGAGTCTCAGGGGGTTTGTCTCCCCCTCCGATTTCCCCCAACTCACTTCTCCACTCATCTCCCATGTCCTTCATGTTATTTCTTTCTCTGCTTGACTTATTTCACTCAGCATAATCTCTTCCAGTCCCGTCCATGTTGATATAGAAGTTGGGTATTCATCCTTTCTGATGGAGGCATAATACTCCATTGTGTAAATGCGCCATATCTTCTTTATCCATTTGTCCGTTGAAGGGCATCTCGGTTCTTTCCACAGTTTGGCGACTGTGGCCATTGCTGCTATGAACATTGGGGTAAGGTGGCCTTCTTTTCACTATGTCTGTATCTTAGGGGTAAATATCCAGTAGTAAAATTGCAGGTTCATAGGGTAGCTCTATTTTTTAATTTTTTTGAGGAAGCTCCACACTGTTCTTCAAAGTGGCTGTACCAACTTGCATTCCCACCAACAGTGTAAGAGGGTTCCCCTTTCTCCACATCCTCTCCAACACATGTTGTTTTTGTGTTTACTGTCTTGTTAATTTTGGCCTTTCTAACTGATATAAGGTGATAATCTCAATGTGGTTTTGATTTGAATTTCCCTGATGGCTAATGATGATGAACATATTTTCACGTATCTGTTAGCCATTTATATGTCTTCTTTGGAGAAGTGTCTGTTCATGTCTTCTGCCCATTTTTTGACATGATTATCTGTTTTGTGTGAGTTTGAGGAGTTCTTCATAGATCTCGGACATCAGCCATTTGTAGTGTCATTTGTGAATATCTTCTCCTATTCTGTGGGTTGCCTGTTTGTTTTGTTGACTGTTTCCTTTGCTATGCAGAAGCTTTTAATCATGGTGAAGTCCCAAAAGTTCATTTTTGCTTTTGTTCCTTTTGCCTTCGGAGACATGTCTTGAAAGAAGTTGTTGTGGCCGATGTTGAAGAGGTTGCTGCCTGTGTTTTTCTCTAGGATTTTGATAGATTCCTGCCTCACATTTAGGTCTTTTATCCATTTTGAGTTTATCTTTGTGTATGGTGTAAGAGAATGGTCGAATTTCATTCTTCTACACATAGCTGTCCAATTTTCCCTACACCATTTATTGAAGAGAATGTCTTTTTTCCACTGTATATTTTTCCTGCTTTGTTGAAGATTATTTGACCATAAAGTTGAGGATCTATATCTGGGTTTTCTACTCTGTTCCACTGGTCTGTGCATCTGTTTTTGTGCCAGTACCATGCTGTCTTGGTGATCACAGCTTTGTAGTAAAGCTTGAAATCGGGCAACATGATGCCCCCAGTTTTGTTTTTCTTTTCAGCATTTCAGGGTCTCTTCTGGTTCCATACAAATTTTAGGATTGTTTTTTCCAGCTCTTTGAAAAATGCCAATGGAATTTTGATCAGGATGGCATTGAAAGTGTAGATTGCTCTAGGCAGTATAGACATTTTAACAATGTTTATTCTTCTGATCCATGAGCATAGAATGCTCTTCCATCTTTTTGTATCTTCTTCAATTTCTTTCATTAGTGTTCTGTAGTTCCTCGAGTACAGAACTTTATCTCTTTGATTAGGTTTATTCCCAGGTATCTGAGCTATAGTAGTTTTTTGGTGGAGTCTTTAGGTCTTTCTATATAGAGTATAATGTCATCTGCAAATAGTGAAAATTTTACTTCTTCCTTATCAATTTGGATGCCTTTTACTTCTTTTTGTTGTCTAATTGGTGTGGCTGGGACTTCCAGTACTATGTTGAGTAAGTGGTGAAAGTGGACATCCTTCTCTTGTTCCTGACTGTAGAGGAAGAGCTCTCAGTTTTTCCCCATTGAGGAAGATGTTAGCTTGGGTTTTTCATATATGATCTTTATCATGTTGAGATATGTTCCCTCTAAACTACTTTGTTGAAAGGTTTTTTTTTTTTTTTAATCATGAATGGATGCTATACTTCGTCAAATGCTTTTTCTGTATCTATTGAAATGATCATAAGGTTCTTATACTTTCTCTTACTGATGTGATATATCATATTGATTGATTTGCAAATACTGAACCACCCTTGCAATCCAGGAATAAATTCCACATGATTGTGGTGAATGATTTTTTAAAACCCATCATTTGATTCAGTTTGCTAGTATTTTGTTGAAGATTTTTGCATCTATGTTCATCAGACATATTGGCCTGTAGTTTTCTGTTTTTTGTTTTTTTTCTTGTGGTGTCTGTATTTTGTTTTTTTTATCAGGCTAATGCTTACCTGGTAAAATGAATTTGGAAATTTTCCTTCCTTTTCAATGTTTTGGAATAGTGGGAGAAGAATAGGTATTAAGTCTTCTTTAAATGTTTGGTAGAGGGGTGCCTGGGTAGCTCAGTCATTTGAATGTCTGACTCTTGATTTCGGCTCAGATCATGATCTCAGGCTTGTGAGATTGAGCCCTGAGTAGGACTTAACATTGAGCATGGAGCCTACTTAAGATTCTCTCTCTCTCCCCTGCTCTCCTTCTGCCCTCCTCTCTCTCTCTCCCTCCCTCTATAAATAAATAAATAAATAAATAAATAAATAAATAAATAAATATTTGGCTGAATTCACCTGTGAAGCCAACTGGTCCTGGACTTCTGTTTGTTGAGAACTTTTTGATCACTGATTCAATTTCTTTTCTGGTTATCAGTCTGTTCAAATTTTCTTTTTCTTCCTGTTTCAATTTTGATAGTTTATACGTTTCTAGGAATTTATACCTTTCTTCTAAGTTGTCCAATTTGCTCTATGTAGTTTTTCATTATATTCTCTTAAAATTGTTTGTATTTCTGTGGTGTTGGTTGTTATTTCTCCTCTCTCACTTGTGATTTTTATTTACTTGGGTCCTTTCTCTGACTAGAAGTTAGTCAATTTTGTTGCTTTTTTCCAAAGAACCAGCTCCTGGTTTCATTGATCTGTTGTATGGTTTTTTGTTTTTGTTTTGTTTTGCTTAGTTTCTATATCATTTATTTCTGTCCTAATCTTTAATATTTCCTTCCTTCTGCTGGTTTTAGCTTTTGTTTGTTGTTCTTTTTCTGGCTCCTCTAGGTGTGTGGATAGATTTTCTATTTGAGATTTTTTTCTTGCTTCTTGAGATAGGCCTGTATTTCTATTGATTTCCCTCTTAGTACTGTTTTTGCTGCTTCTAAAGCTTTTGAACCATATGTTTTTATTTTTATTTTTTTCCATGTACTTTTTAGTTCCTTTTTTATTTCCTGGTTGAACCATTCATTGTTTAGTAACATGTTATTTAACCTGTGTGAATTTATGGTCTTTGCAGATTTTTTCTTGTGGTTGACTTCTAGTGTCATAGTAATGGGGTTAAAAAAAAAAGATATGTAATAAGACTTTGATCTTTTCAAATTTGTTGAGTCCTGTTTTGTGGCCTAATTTGTGATCTATTCTGGAGATTGTTCCATGTGCACTTGAAAAGAATGTGTATTCTGCTGTTTTAAAATGGAATGTTCTGAATATATCTATATATCTATTAATTACATCTGGTCCAGTGTGTCATTCAAAGCCATTGTTTCCTTGTTGATTTTCTGTTTAGATGATCTGTTCATTGATGTAAGTGGAGTGTTTAAGTCCCCTACTACTCTTGTATTATTATTGATTAGTTCCTTTATGTTTGTTATTAACTGTTTTATGTATTTGGGTGCTCCCATGTTGGAAGCATAAATATTTACATTGTTATATCTTCTCGTTAGATTGTCCCCTTTATTAATACCTAGTGTCCTTTGTCTCTTGTTACAATCTTTGTTTTAAAGTCTATTTTGTCCACATAAATATTGCTGCTCTGGCTTTCTTTTGACATCCATTTGCATGATAAATGTTTCTCGGTCCTCTCACTTTCCATCTGCAGGCATCTTTAGGTCTAAAAATGGTCTCTTGAGGCAGCATATAGATGGGTCTGATTTTTTTAATCTATTCTGTCACCTTATGTCTTTTGATTGGAGTGTTTAGTCCATTTACATTCAAAGTAATTATTAATATGTATTTATTGAAATTTTAGTACTTGTTTTGTGGTTGTTTCTGAAGACTTTTTCTGATACTCTCTTGTCTTTCTCTCATAACTTGCTGGTTTTCTTTAGTGATATATTTTGACTTCTTTCTTTTTATTCTTTGCATATTTATTAGTGGTTTTCGATTTGTGGATACCATTACAGTAGTATATAACATCTTCTGCCCATAGCAGTGTATATGAAGTTGGTAGTTAAGTTTGAACCCATTCTTTACTCCTCCCCTTCCCATGTATTAGGTATAAATTGTCATATTTTATATCCTTTTATCTTATGAATTCCTTTACTGATTTTTTTACAGAAATATGAATTTTTTACTGTTTTTGTGTTTCCTATCTTCATGCTGTTGTTTCTGGCCCTTCCTTTCCACTCAAAGAGTCCCTTTTAATATTTCTTGTAGAACTGGTTTCGTGGTCATAAGCTACTTTAGTTTTTGTTCATCTTAGAATCTCTTTATCACTCCTTCTATTCTGAATAATAGCCATGCTGGATAGAGTATTCTTGAATGCATATTTTTCCATGTCAGCACTTTGAATAGATCATGCCACTTCATTCTGGCTTAGAAAGTTTCTGCTGAAAAATCTGCTGATAGCCTTATGGGGTTTCCTTTATATGTAACTGTCTGCTTTTGTTTTGATTCTTTTAGTATTTTTTATTACTATATTGCCATTTTAATTACAAATATGTCTTGGTGTGGTTCTGTGTTTGTTGATTTTGCTGGGGGTTCTCCGTGCCTCCTGGATCTGGATATCTTTTTGCTTCCCCAGATTCAGGAAGTTTTCAGCTATTATTTTTTCAAATAAATTCTCTGCCGCCCTTTTTCTTTTTTCTTCCTCTGGATCTCCTGTAATACTAATGTTATTCTGTTTGATGGTGTCACTGAGTTCCCTAAGTCTATTTTTATTTTGCATAATTCTTTTTTCTCTCTTTTGTTCAGCTTGATTACTTTCCATTACTCTGTCTTCGGTCACTGATTTGTTCTTCTCTTTTTCCAGCCTGCCATTCATTTGTTCAAGCATGTTTCTCATTTTATTTATTAGTCCCTTTGTATTTGCTATGTTATTTCTTATCTCTGTGTTAATGATCTCACTGATGCCCTTCACTCTATTCTCCAGTTCAGTGAGTATCCTTATGATCATTGCTTTAAAATCTCCACAAAGCATGCTTTCTCCACAACTAAAGGTAGAGAGCAAGTCACATCAAATAAGGTAGGAAGTGTGGAGATGAGATGTGGAGAAACAGATATGGTCATTGCAGTGGGGAGGGAGTTATGGTCACAGAGAAGGGTGAGAGACAGGCTGGCACATGTCAGACAGACTGACACAAGAAAATGAATGCCCATAGCAATTGGCTTGGAAAGTGAGAGGGCCTGAATTTCCTGAGTTCTTGCAACCAAAGGGCCTTAAATTCTGGAGCTTTAAAGGTCCAGATCTCTTGCTGTGATCTTGTCCTGTTCTTTCATTTGGGACAAATTCCTCTGTCTTCTCATTTTGTCTACATCTCTATCTTCTTTCTCTTTGTTAGGAAATTCAGCCATGTCTCCTGTTCTTAAGAGTAATGGCTTTATAAAGAAGAGGTTCTGTAGTGCTCTGCACTGTAGTGTCTCCTGTTACCCAGGGCCTGCTGCTTCTAAGAGTGTCTCCCTCGTGTGCTATGTGAACTCTGCTGTTGCATCTTTGTCTCTTTATTCTTTATGCCAGCGGTCTGCAGAGGCCCTCTTTGCCTGTTGTGGGCAATGTTTGGTCCCTATCTTCAGTGTGGCTAATTTTAACTAAGTGTGGTCTGGTCTGCTCATGAAATGAGACCTATTGCCACTACACCAGAACCAAGCCTTTGCAAAACTTCCTGGTTGGGAGACATGTTGTTGGCAGGAGTTTGGGCTGGTCTTCTGAGGAAGGGGCCCACCAAGCTGGGACTGAAGCAGGTATAACTGGGAAGGGAAGTTCCACTGAAGTATAAGGGGCAGGGCTTGGTGTAAGCAAGTTAGGTAGCAGTTGTGCTGGTTTCTGTAGGTGGCTCTGTATTTATGCCATTGGGCAGGGGAGGGAAATGGCATCAGCCAGTTTCTTTATTCCTAAATTGTCTCTCTGTGAACATTGTGTCTCTGGGCCATGGCCCAAGAAGAACAAGTAACCTCCCCACTGTGTGCCCCAGGCACTCCTCAGATCACTGTTACCATGCTGTATGTCCATTGGATGTTGCTCTGTGTTTTCTCCAAGAATAACCTTCATACCCTCTGAGCTCCCCGAGAGCCAAGCATGGTGACCTTTAAAGCTCCAGACTTTAAGGCCCTTTGGTTGCAAGAACTCAGGAAATTCAGGCCCTCTCACTTTCCAAGCCAATTGCTATGGGCATTCATTTTCTTGTGTCAGTCTGTCTGACATGTGCCAGCCTGTCTCTCACCCTTCTCTGTGACCATAACTCCCTCCCCACTGCAATGACCATATCTGTTTCTCCACATCTCATCTCCACGCTTCCTACCTTCTTTGATGTGACTTGCTCTCTACCTTTAGTTGTGGAGTTTGTTCTTCCAGTCTTCAGATCAATTTCTGGGGTATTTAGGGTCCTCCTACTTCATTGACATCTTCCTTCCCTAGAATCCAAATCTATATTTCTTACTACACACTATTTCATATGCATGTTGTGAGAATTAAATGAGTTAGCTCTATGGAGAGCTTTGTATAAAGCTTAAATTCAAATGAAATCAGACTTTCAAAATAGGTTACTTGGGGCTAGGGTAGATTGAAAGATGAACTGGATATGCACAAATACATATACATCCACTTCTTTTTAGTGTTGATGGAAAGTTGTAGGCCCAGAGATAAACAGATTGAAAAGATCATGTTGTAATACAATTTCTTCTTTGTGGCTGAATAGTATGGTCATTAAATCACAAGTTTAAAAAGTGGGTTTTAGGATCCACTGATCTACTTGATGAATTATGTGTAATTATTGCTTGTTAGCCAGCATGAACAGAAGGTTATTGCAGTTGAAGGTCAAAAACTTAGGATAATAAATTCAGTTAAGGGAAAACATATTGATAGTGTCCAGAATGCAGTGTTTTATCTGTTTAAAAGTGTGAGCCACATGATACACCCTAATCTATCTGTATTGGCTAACTTCATTTCTTATAGTCCACAAATATAGCCTTTGCCTTCCCAGAATAGCCATAACAGTTTTTAACAAAAATGCTGTGAGACTTACACTACCAGATGTCAAGACTTATAAAAATTAAGTCTGTGGTACTGCTGCAAGCTTAAAAAAATAAGCAGTGAAACTGACTAGAAGACCCAGAAAAAAGATGTGTGCATATGAAGAAGTCTGGAATAGGAAAGAAGTAACATTAGAATTAGTGGGGTAAGGACTGATTACTTAATAGTTCTGAAAGAATTGGCTATCCATATAAAAAACATAAAATCACCTTGTGATCTCATATAGCTACAAAGATAAATTCCAGATTTATTATAGAGGTAAAAATGAAAAAGTTTAAAATTTTTAAAAGAAGACATAGGAAAATATCTTTATGACATGTAAGAACAGATTTCTTACCTAAGACACAAAAACCATGGACAATGAAACAAAAACTTAATGTATTTAACTACGTTAGTGTAACAATTTTTTGTATAGCAAAAATAACCTTAATAAAATGAAAAGGCATGCTACTAGATAGAAGATATTTGCAACTGCAAAGATATAATGTACATAGTATATAAAGAATTCATAAATCAATGTTGATAAGGAATTCAACAGAAAAATGAACAAATCATGTTACCAGGCAATTCACTAAGAAAGAAAACTGAATCACCAATTAACATATGAAAAATCATTAATTGGGGATTTGCAAATTAAAATGAGAGCCCTTTTTGTATCCATACATTTAACAAAAATTAAAAGTTTCACAATAGCAAATTTTGGTGGAATTTTCTTACGGGTATTTAAATTGGCACAGCAGTTTGTAGAAAATTTTGACAGTATCTAGTAAAGCTAAAAATGTTTATACCATGACCCAACAATTACACTCCTGGAGTGTATGCCCTGGAGAAACTTTCATACATGCACTCTGTATCAATCAAGGTTCATCTTTGAGGAGCAGAATCTGTTCCAGCTCATTAGGCAGGAAGACATTTATTCGAAGTAATTCAATGGTTTTAGAATTGTTGAGAGGGCTGAAAATTATAGGTTGTGCTTCTAGGAATGACTCCCCAAGATCACAGAACTGGGTCAACAAAGGAGCTACTTCTCCTCTGTGATCAGGAAACTGCTGGTTCCAGAACCAGATTGCTGCTGCCAGGTTCAATTAGTTGTCACAGCAGGTAACTGTCATAGTCAGGAAACTACCATGATCAGAAAGCTGCTGCTGTTACTGCTGGATCCAGATCAATGCCATGCCTGCAATGATCACATCACCGAAACAGATAACTTGCTCTGGCTCTTGACACCTACAAAGCTCATGACTGGCCACTGGGATTTGGCCAACACACAGTCCATGATCACACTTGCCAGTAGGAGCCCAAAAGCAGCAGAAATGTGGGCTCTGCCTTGCTTCTACCTCCCAAATTCAGAGTTTATCTGATTGGTAGACTCTAAATTGCTTCCAGAACCTAGTTGTAAAAGTAAAGGGGGATTGTTTTTATCTGTCTGGGGTCTGCATGTGTGAATCTCAATCTGCAATATACTGCCTTGTACCTCTGTGGTTATTTAACACACCAACATGCCCTTCTTCCCTGACTTAGATTTTCAAACCACAGCAAGACAAAAGCTTAACTTATTTTTTTCTGTCACTCACACAATTAAGATCTTGCTCATTTCCACCCTAATAGGGGAAAACTAAAGTCCCATCAGTCCTTGCATGTAATTCTGGGAGTTGTTCATTCCTTTTTTATATCAGCTTATAATTCTATCTTGATCCAGTGACATATGAACTAAGTTGTCAGGACTTTGAATCTTTATGAGGTTTATCTTCTACATAAATCTTATTTTCTGGCATACATCTCTCTTAAGAAATTCAGAGTGACTGCCACTTCTTGCTCACCAGGTCCTATCAGTCCAATGTCATCAATGTAATCACCAGTGTGACCTCCTGGGGAAAATAAGATGAAAACGGACTCTGATTAGAGCTAGAGAGTTAATTAGCCTTGAGGCAAGATGGTAATGGCACATGCTATCCATGTGCACCTGAAGGGCTTCTGTTGTTTTCTGCTTACTGAGATAGACATGGAGAGTTGCTAGATCTATAGCTGCTGATCAAGTGCTTAACAGAGTCATTCCCAAATTAGGCTTGCCTTTATGGACTGAATGGTTTTATCCCCCCAAAATTCATATAATAAAACAATAACCCCCATGTAATCTTATTAGGAAATGGGGCTTTTGAGAGTCAGTTAGGTTCAGAAGCCCCATTATAGGATTAATGCCCTAAGAGACTACAGGTCTCTCCCCTAATGTGAGGATCCAGCAAGAAAGCAGCCCTCTATAAACCAGGAAAAGGGCTCTCACTAGACCCTGAATCCATGGTCACCTTGATTTTTGGAATTCCCAGCCTCCAGAACTGTGAGAAATAAATGTTGTTAAGCCACCCAGGCTATGGTATTTTGTTATAGCAGCCCAAACTGATTAAGCCAGTTTGGGATAATCCTCTATTGTTCTCCAAGAATGTCTACTACACAATCTAAATAAGAGAGGTAAAGGGGGATGTGATAAGAATCATCATCCTTATATCTTTCAAATATTTCATGGTAACACTAATCCCTGTGATTCCTCCTAGAGATTTGGTATTACCTTTTGTTTTCTATTGTGGTAAGGGGTGGTAATTCCAGAAGCTTACTCTTGGTTTTCCTGCATATATAATAGCAAGCAGTCCACAGGTCAAGAAGCTATTGTGAGCATTCTTCTAGTTGTCATTTTTTCTTTTTTTAAGTTTTCTTTAAGTACTCTATATACCCAATGTGGGGCTCAAACTCAAAACCCTGAGATTGAAAGTCATTTGCTCTTCTGACTGAGCCAACCAGGTTCCTCTTGTCATTTTTTTCAAGCCTTCATACAGGAATAGGAAAATAACTACAGAACGTCTTCAAGAACATGCTGGGCCCCCTGTGAGATGGACTTGGATCAAAATTCCATTTATCACTTGACACCAATAAATCCCTCTTCTTAACAGTTGGCCACAGTGGCCAGGAATTGGCATTTACTCAGAGCCAGCATGTGATAATTCTTTAAGTATAGATATGGGTAGTTCCCTTTTTCCAGGGTACAGTTACATTGTTAAATGTCAACAGGACGGCTAGGTGGAATAGTAATAGTATTGACTTGCAGCAGTGTCTTGGCTTTCTTCCTCAGGTATTCCTGGCTTCTTCTTAAGTTGTGGGGCTCTGGTGCTCTGACCTGGGAATTGGGTGAGCGACTTTGATTGTCTGTCATTTTCGTTCAAGTCAATTCTCCATTTATCAGCTGAAGAAGTTTTTTAGTTTTGGTGGGAGATATATAAAATAGATCAAGCCATTCTGATTATCCCTGGAGCCGTGCTTTCTTTCTTTCCTTCTTTTTTTTTTTTTTTTTAAGATTTTATTTATTTATTTGACAGAGAGAGAGAGATCACAAGTAGGCAGAGAGACAGGCAGAGAGAGAGGAGGAAGCAGGCTCCCTGCTGAGCCGAGAGCCCAACGTGGGACTCAATCCCAGGACCCTGAGATCATGACAAGCAGAGGCTTTAACCCACTGAGCCACCCAGGTGCCTGGAGCCATGCTTCTATTCAATAGGTCTTTTTCTTTGATCTCAGATCATTATTTACTGCCACATGTTTTCTGCTGCTCTGAAATGGCCTCATCCTTATTAAACTCAGGATTCTATTTTTATTTCTATTTCATTCTTATTAAACTCAGATGAAAACATCTGCTATCTTGACCTGTAGCCTGCAAAAGAATGACACCACAGCGGTTTTCAATGTTTTGATAAAGAGAGGGTCCTCTGAACCCCTTCAGGGCTCACAGCTAATGGGTGGGTAAGAGAGTCACGCATGTTAAATTTTCCCCAACATTCCTTTCTCCCAAAGTCTCTGCCTTCTATCAAGGAATTCTTAGTGACTAACTTTATTTAGTGTAGGCTACCATTGAGTTCAGTTTCAGTTAACTAATTGAGCAAACACTTTACTTCTAACTCTGCAAACTAGAATACTGAATTCAGAATCTCTAGTTACATGCAACCGTGTTGATAAATTTAGCCTGAACAATCATTCTCAGAATTTATTCCAACAAATCTCCAATTTAGCAAAAGCTTAGCACTATTATGTTACCTAAGCTTTCTCCTCCTTAATCAAACTTTGTACTTACATGGGATCTGACTCCTTGACTAGAGTGAATGAGGACTAAAAGAGTGACCCAAAAGAAGAATCGGCATTTCTTGCAAGGTAATTACTGCAGGTGCAGTCGGATTGGGTCTTTAAACATGACAGAGGTGGGAGGGTGACATTTGCTAGACTGGAGAGCTCAGCGGGACTTGTCTGTTCAGATTCTCAGACATCTAAATCCATTCAAATGTCCCATTGCAATTCATAGGGTCCCACTCTCTTCTAACTAACGTGTTTTTATATAAGAGGCCACGTGAGGATGAATTTAATCTAAGTTATATTTTGGCAACCTGCTGCATCTGATTTTTAGTTGTATCTGTCCCACAGGTACGAAAGGTAAGGCATTCATTCACAGCAGTGGTTCTCAGTGGTTCCTGGGCCAACAGTATTATCATCACTTTGAAACTTGTCAAAAATTCGAGTTCTCAGGCTCTACTTTAGACCCACTGAATCAGAAACTCTAGGGATTTGGGATCCAGCAGTCTATACTTCAATAAGCCTTTCGGGGGATGTTTATCCATGGCATAGTTTGAGGACCATTATTTAGGGCACTTATAAGAGGTTCCGATTCTCTATGCACTGAATTTAGAATTTAAAACTTGGAGCTTGTCCTGTTTCTCCTGTACCTCCTCTCCTCATTAACTCCCTAGTGCAGTTAGAATTCGGTGGCACACCCTACATTTCTCCAATTCCTCATTCTCACCAGAAGGGGTTTATAGCGGCCAGTTGTTCTCCCAAGCCTTCCATTTGATAGGTATTTCATTCTTGGCAAACATAATCCGTCAACTGTTGCTATTGCAGTTATCATAGCTTTCAAACCCACTCAGGTGAGATAACCATTTCCAGCTGTCCATTTCTTTGAAATTCAGTTGCATGCAACCATACCTGATACTAATGACCCAAATCTTTTAGAATTCCATTGCAGGGAACAGAATGATGCCAAACTGCTTTAGCTAGTTTAAGTAAGTGATGTGTGACTGACAGGGAAGGATCTAGTTCTTTGGGGACACAATTTTTTTTTTTAAGATTTTATTTATTTGTCAGAGAGAGAGAGAGTGAGCACAGGCAGAAAGAGTGGCAGGCAGAATCAGAGGGAGAAGCAGGCTCCCCGCTGAGCAAGGAGCCAGATGTGGGTCTCAATCCCAGGACGCTGGGATCATGACCTGAGCGGAAGGCCGCTGCTTAACCAACTGAGCCACCCAGGCGTCCCTGGGGACACAAATTTAATACAGAATTTGGCAGCTTCTTTAGGAAAATAAAAAAATATATAGCACCACAAATACAAAATTAGGTATGAAATTCAAAATTTATTCATAATTAGAAAAGAAATTGCCACTAAAAGAATAAAATAAAAGAAATTATGAATTCTAAAAAGCTGACATTTACCAAAAAGTCACAAAATCCAGAAAGTAAAATATTTTTATCAAATACTTAATGTAGCTTTACAATATTTTTTCTACGTTTTTTGCCTTATACACTCTTTGGTTGCCTCTTTACTTGATGATAATTTTATAGTATCACTTTTATAGAGAGAATAAAAAGACAATTTTGTCTTTCCTTTCCTTTGCTGTAAATTGTAATTTTACTTTATTATCTGTAGTTTAGAAAATTTCTTTCATTTTTACAACTCATTATTGATAATGCCATGTATGTTCTTTAGGATATTGTCAAAATCTGGAAAACCCTTGTCAAATCTCTTTCTTATATAAACTATAAAATTTGGAAGTTTTCTGCAAATTATTTCCTGGCTCTGTCAACTTTAAACTTTGTTCCTCCTCCACTACTCACTGTTACAGTGGTAGCATGTAGGATACTTTCTGACTGCAGTATGATCTCCAGATCTGTCCCCTCCTGTCACAAAAGTATGTCTTTTAACCCATTTTAAGTATATACCCACTTCAACTTGTCCTTAATTGGATCCCCAAAATGCCTAAGACGACTCCATCAACCTTAGACACAAATACAGCTGAGGGGAAATTTGAGTGGGAAGAGATAACTTTAATTTAGAGTAGTTGAAGTATCTTACTCCTGCAATTTTTATAAAAGCACATACCAGCCATAGGCCCCATGCAATGAAGATCTCCGAAGCTTAAACTTCACAGTAAATCTCTCTAATGATAGGGATTCAATGAAATCTTGAGTCATATGAAAAAATAGACTCTTGGTTGAGCTTTCAGGTATGACATCTAAAGTCACACTACAAAATTGACTGCTGAGGCCAGCTCTTTTATGATGAGAAAGCTGCCAGCCATTGAGCCAAACCACCCACTACCCTGAGCAGGAAGCTACCACAAACAGGAAACTATCATGTCATCAGGAATCACTTGCTGCCAGTTCCAAGGCCACAGCAAGTCTGCAACGATTCACACTGACAGAATGGATACACTATGCCCCTCAAACCTCACAAGATGACTGCACGCTAGGACCCCTGCCATCTCTGTAGAAAAATCGGGTACCTCTATGACCATGCAAATCAGCAGGAGCAGCAGAAATGGCAGGCATTTAATGTCTATCTTACTTACATGCTGAAAACCTTTCATGATTGCCTTGGATTAGCCAAACCTAAATCTCTTGCTGAAAGGGGGACTGATAAATGTATTTTTTAGCTTTTTAGACCCCAATTTACAGAAGGATACCCAAGAAGGACCATGGTATAGATATTGCTCACCAATGTATTGAATGCAAAACAAGATATGTAATAATAGCTAACATTTATTGAATACTTACAATGTTCTTGTCCAAAAAAACAACAGAAAGAAAAAAAAGCCCTCACTGTTCAGCAAAAAGAGAATCAATAAATAATTAAACTGGTGATTCACATAATGAAATGCTATTTGACATTTGAAATGCATGAACCAGAACTACACAAGTCAATAGAATTATCTCCTCCAAATATAATAGATTGACTTTATAAAAAGCAAATTACAGAATGATTCATAAGAGTGATGCTGTTCATATAAAGCCCAAAGCAGAGGAAATCGATACAAATAGATACATATGTAATAAAAGTATCAAAGTGGGAATAATCAACACCATATGGAGGATGGTGTCTCCTGAATTATACATGGAAGTGGCAGTGACTGGAGTTGAGGGGCTGTGTCCAGGTTTGTTGCTGCATAGCTCAAACCCAGGGACACCCTTCGCCTAGAATACAATGTGCTAACCTCCATGGGAATCACTCACATTCCATTTTAAGAAGTACAGTGCCTTCTGCACAGTAGTTGCTGAACATGCCCTGAGTGTACCGGGAATGCTTTATTGTTTTTAGGGTCAGTCAGATGAGTATGCCAGGATTCATTTTAATATTCCCTACAGAAAAGGGTTTTATAATAAAATATTCTATGAATTATAATACAAAGTTCTAATTCCATCAGTGAAATTCTATGGGACCTGACCTGGGGAAAATAATCTCTCAGCCCTATGCATTTGACAGTCATGCTCCACTTTGCAGTTCTTGTCAGCATTTCATACTGGAAGTCTAGGCACATACCTTTTTTCAGTGCTAGTCCTCATCTTGGCAGCTTTTTGGCACTGAGAGGCCAAAAGAGGCTAAGAGAACGAACAATAAATATGTGATAAGTGATCCAGCTTCTAATGAAAATTTTTAAGAACTGACTCAGGGCACATTTACTAAGCACTTTGAGGTCACTGAGTTTCACAGGCATTGCTGCTTGGACTCAGAATTCTGATAATTGATTTTTTAGTTGAATTTTTGTTTTTTACACCATCGTCTAAAATACAACAGCAATAATCATTACTAACATTTATAGAATACTTAGTATGTGCTTGGCACAATTTTAAGTCCTTTATGTGTACCGTAATTCATTTAAAACTCACAACTATTTTGAGAGATAGGTATTACTATTATCTTCATTTTATAGATGAAGAAATTGAGTAATAAAGATTAAAGAATGTGTCTTAGGGGCACCTGGGTGGCTCAGTGGGTTAAAGCCTCTGCCTTCGGCTCAGGTCATGATCCCAGGGTCCTGGGATCGAGCCCCACATCAGGCTCTCTGCTCAGCGGGGAGCCTGCTTCCTCCTCTCTCTCTGCCTGCCTCTCTGCCTACTTGTGATCTCTCTCTGTCAAATAAATAAAATTCAAAAAAAAAAAAAGAATGTGTCTTAGGTCGCATGACCAAAAAAGTGATAGAGCTGATCCAAAAGCAGGTAATGTTCCATTTCTAGACTTCCCTAAGTTCTCTTTGATAGCTCTTCACTGAGGTAATATGAAGTAGATTCGCTTCTTCCTCTTAACTCCCACTTTGCAGATTTATGCATCTTAAATATATAACACTGGAGAAGATATAATTTCCATTCATGGAAGAAAGCCATTCTAGAATATCAAGTTGAAGATTAGTCAGTAGATGGAAAGAGGAAATTCTAATTATTCTGGAATTCAATAAAATTTTTACACACCTAAACATATATTAAATTCTCTTTCAAATGAGGATTTCTGAGTATTAATTTCATAATATTCACATAGTCTGGTGAATATAGCCTTTTAGGAATTCCAAGCCTATCCCTCATCCTGTTTTGTGGTTTGTATTGTTGATTATTTGACTACTTCTGAAATTATTCCCCAAAGCTACATTGAGGAGCCCACCTCAAACATTACCATCTAGTACATTTGTCAGAGAGAAAAACTTCTGGCAAATAGCAAAGTGTGTTCATGGAACTGTTAGGTTTTCAAAAAACAAACAAATATAAACAGTGAGACCTTGGGTCCCAGGTCAAAGATTTGAGGTATTTTGAGCATCATTTTCATGGGTATGGGTCAAAGACTTTCTATTTTAATAGCTCATTTTAGAGAGGTTAAAAATTATTTCTCTGAATGCTGACAGAGAAGGAAAACTCACAGAGGCCCTTTACACTCAATCTTGGCCCAGCAGCAGTAGCAAGGGGTGGGAGTGGGGTGGGGAGGTGGGGGGGAGGGGCCGGAGGGTGGGGTGGTTTAGAGGTTGCTGTGGCAATGACCTGCATTACATAATGCCTCCCATCTGTCCGCAGATGTGTGAGTTTGCTCACATGTTTTATTAGATTTTTATTACACTTTCATACAGCTCCAGCCCATCTGCATTTGCCAGCCTGGGTGCAATTTCTAAAATACCTAATCCATTAGTTATTCAATATATGCAGATATATATTGAGATATGTTCTCTGACCAAGTCCCTTGTGCCATTTGGGTACCACTAACACTCATTTTATGGATATAATACATAGAATTGGTAGGGTAGGCACTGCAGGCCTCGATGACTCCGATGATGGTGATGATGATGCTGGTGATGACAACAGTGGCGTCTGTGTGGATCAGCTCAGTCCCAGAGGATCTACATGAGAGCTAGTGCTCTGTGGTTAGTATATTTAATCCCACTCCACTGCACTCACCACTGGACCTACAAAGAGAGGATACACAGGACACAACAACAACAGTGATAAAAAAGAAAACAAAACAAAAAGTTCACAATAAATTTTAATTTGTTTGGATTTCTAGAACAAAAATACCACAGACCCAGTGGCAGAATGGGCAGTTCTGGTGAGAACCCTCTTTTGGGTTGCAGGCTGCTGACTTCTCGTCCGTGAACGTGGTGGAGAGCAGAGAATGGAAGCTCTTGTGACTCCTAAAAGTACTAATTCCATTCATGGGGACTCAACCTTCATGACCTCATCTAACCCTCATCATCCCCCTCCTAATACCACCACACTGGGAGATAGGGTTTCAATGTATGAATTTTGGGGGACACAAACATTCAGTTTATAGTGAAACTCTTTGTAATTTTGTTTTTTACTCAGACAAGTGTTTTATTCTTTGCAACCCCATCAGAAGTTTGACCTTCGAGAGCACTGGGACAAGAGTTCTCCCACTCTGGCACCAATGATAACAACACCTTCATCAGTCTGAAATGTCACTACCATTGGTAGTTTGGCAAGCCCTGTATTAGAGTGAGACCATTTTTACTCTACGTGAGAAGAATGCTGTGTCTATCTTGCTCACATCCCAGCTCCCAGCACAGTGCTGAGTATGTGGTAGGCCCTTAATAAATATGTCCTGAAGAGATGACGGAACAGATATAGACTTTTATTGGGTGTGTCTTTTCCAGCTGGCTCATGGTTACTGAATGCTTGCTGACTGAACAGATTTCTAGCCTACTGTCAACTTTAAATTTTGTGGTAGAATTTTAGTTAGTCATAAACATCATTTGTCATGAAAACACAATCTTGGAACTCCTCTGAGAGCCTGAGAAAACTTTCTGTTGCATATTAGAGATTCCATGCTGGATAATAGTGGATTTCTTAGGCTGAATTATTCATATGGTTAGTTGGAAAGGTCTTTATACTAAAGCTGGATGATTTTCATCTTTGGATTTAGGGATAGGATTTGTAGGGAACTTTTTTTTTTTTTTTTTAACTTAAACTGAAGGAGCTTTTGGGTTTTTAATACCCATTTCTGGCAGCTCTCTATCAGTAGATGGAGTGTCTTTCAGAGTCCAAGAAGCAACAGTTCATTCAGATGGTATTTGTGAGTATAATACGTGTTCAGGTTGTTCCAGTTAATTTCAACATATATTGGAAGGTCAAGAAACCATGTCCTCTCTTTTGTATTTTAGCATGTGCAAAATTCATCTTGGTGTTATTTAATTTTTATTTAAAAGGAAAACAACAACATCGTAGACTGCATGCAATAGCATTCATCCTGCACGTAGGTCCCTGGCTTCCTAGTTCCGATTCCATGCTTCTGTGCCAAATCCAGTCAGGAGGGGAGAAATGGTTTGCAGGTGTCATGGAATTCCAGTGTTTCACTTGCATTGGGTAACCCTAGGAAGGAGAATTTCCGTACATGTAGCCAACGTTGATTTGTCCAAAGAAAGCATCCTTGAATCTCAGGCTGAAAAATAAGGTATTTGGTTGTATGAGAGGATGAGGCCAGCAGTTGGTAGCCCAGCAGGAGATTCTTCCCTGAGAAATTGTGATTATTTTCACAGGCAAAGGAAGAGACAGATGAATATCATTTTCAAACCTCTATCACACTAAACACACCAACCAGAAATGCATCTACCTACATCATTTGAAAAGAAATCCAGTGGGGCCTTGACAGCATGTGAGCTCTTTCCATTGACCTTCTTTCACTGAATGTTTCTCACACTTATTTGCTCTCTATTTTCATGTTTATAAAATGTGTTCCCAAGCCCTTTAGGATAAAATCAACAATAGTGCCCAGGGCTCCAGCTAAAGATTCCCAGTGGGAGGGTCTGAGCCTTTTGTTCCGGAGGATCTAATAGAGTGTGAAGCTGACACAGAAATGGGAGGACCATTCAGCGAAAATTAAAGTCTTTGTCCTTTCATTAGCTGAACTTGAACTTCACATTTCTGAAGTTCTGGTAGGTTACTTTCTCTTAAATTCTGATTTAATCAAGGTGAACAGGGAAGCTCATTAAAATCTCTCTTTTTAAAGAGATTGCAAAAAATCCCATTTGTTTGGTACAGCTAACTTTCCTGATTTTTTTAAATGAAATTTTTGAGAAATTGATTTAACTTTCAAGTTTACACTCTTCTTAATCATTAAAGAAGGTTGTTGTTGTTTTTAAATTCGGAGACCGACTTCATTTTACTTATCAATTTATTGACTTTCTCAGCCTTATTGGGAAAGGTGGAAGGTCAACAGCTGAGCCTTCATGTGATTAATGAGCTAATGTGATTAAATAAAATTTATTTTTAAATAAATTCATGGGAGAACCATGAATGTGGGAGGAAATTTTTGGCAGTAAGTGCTCTGATTGATCTCTTCACTTTCATATCAGACTTGCTGTATCCTCTTTCTAATATGAGTTCATTTCTTGCTTTCTTCAGTTAGCCAAAAAAAGGTGAGAAATATTAAAATGCAGTGATTGAGAGTGTGTCAGTAGGTGGCTTTGGCATTTCTGTGACCTGATCATACAATTTTTTTGTATTTCCAAAATGCAACAAACACATATTACCAAAGCCAGTGAAACTTTGTGAGATTCTGATGCAACAGATTCTAACCATGAGATAGTATTTTGTTTTATTTTATTTTTAATTTTTTTTCTTCTCTTTGAGAATGGAAATTTCTCTTCTTTATCCCTCCCTCACTGCTCCAGTCATAAACACATGACCATAGTCCTTCCCTATTCTCTTTATAAGTGAAGAATGGTATTTTTTGAGCTTTCATTAAATTTTTTTCCATAACACAGAATTCCCTATATTATTTGTCTCTGTATGTGCAATTTCTTGCTACTCTAGCAAGAAGTAATAAAGATTCCATAAGACCCTCTGACTTTAAGTGAGTTAGACATGTCCTAAGCTGTTACTGTTTTCTTACTCTGATCAGAGCAGACATTTAAGGTAATGACAGTGAAGAGGGGGAATGAACAATGAACATGCCATTGGGTAAACTGACATCAAATTCAGATTTTAAGAAGTGCAGTTCTATCCAGGCACTTACTACTTATCCTAAGCCAAAAGGAAAATTAAAAAACCAACCAACCAACAAAAAAAAAAACACCAAACCAACAAACAAAAAGCTTCAGAAAATGCTTCGGGGAATACCTATTACCTGCCCACGGCAGAGTGCTGTAGGAGTAAAAAGGAGAATAAAGCATAAGCATCTGATCTCACAGAACTTTTAATGGGGAAGAGATAGTGGGTTAAACTGTTCCATTTTGTAGGCCTCACTCGGATTCTATGCAAAAGGTCACACATTCAGATACCTGCAGGGAGCATGCAGGTAAATGAGATGAGTGAAAGTAGTAGCTAATGGAAGGACTTAGGGTCATTGTAAAGGTAGCCATTGCTTCTCAGGTCCCTCTAATTATTGCCAAGTGGAAGCATGAGACCAGTGTTGCAATGTCTTCTAATATTTCAAAAGAAACAGGAAATTGATTTTTTTTTTGGATGATATTTTTAAAGTTTTAAGTGTCATCAGATAACACTGTTTTTAAAAACATTGTGTAGGGCAAACAAAACTCATTTATTGGCTCAGTCCAAAACTGCTTTTCTCCCTGTCTTCTGGTTGACCTTATCCATTCCCATGGGACTTATGCCTAGAACTTCAAATCAGATATGTCTTGATAGCCATTGGTGCTAGCTGATCCCGCTTGGGTAGCTTTTGGAGATATCTTTGGTCTCTCCACTGTTACCCTTCCTGCTCTGAGGACGTGTTGGTTCAAGTAGCATTGATCATGATGAGGCTAGTCTGCATGAAGTGTGTATAGGATGTCGACGGCATGGAACAGAGATTCACCTGCATTTGCATTCCCACTGACTCGACCCCAGCTTGGGCTCACAGGACTTGGCTGGGAAGGACACCACTCTTGCTGCAGGTACTGAGGAAGAGCCTGTGATTCTTTAAGCACCCTCTGACCAAGGTTTGCATTCCTAAGATGGACCTCAATATTTTCATGGCTGGAAAATAGAGATCACCCTCAATTTTCTCCAACATGCTCAATTTTCTCCAACTTCCCCAAAGTCGACTCCTCAGATGCTGTAACTCAGAAATTACTTTTAATAAATCCCAAATCTCCATCCTTCACCTTTTCCGTGAGCTGTAAACCTGCTACACACATCTGTCATGTCCAAGATGGGATTTAAAATATCTCTCTTCAGTATACTCCTATGGTATTCTCTCCTCAGTGAATGTTATCACCATTCCCATTTGTGCAATCAAGAAGTGTCATCCCGGGGGCGCCTGGGTGGCTCAGTGGGTTAAAGCCTCTGCCTTCGGCTCAGGTCATGATCCCAGGATCCTGGGATCGAGCCCCATGTCGGGCTCTCTGCTCCGCAGGGAGCCTGCTTCCTCCACTCTCTCTCTCTGCCTGCCTCTCTGCCTACTTGTGGTTTCTCTCTCTGTGTCAAATAAATAAAATCTTTAAAAAAAAAAAAAAAAAAAAGAAGTGTCATCCCGGATTGTTTTCTCATCTGCATACCTGATCAACCAGTAGGTTCTAGGGGATTTTACCTTTTAACTTCCCTCCTTTACATCCTACGCCATTGCCTGAATTCAGATGTCCATCATTTCCTTGCCTATATGATTACCAGCTTGCACTGTTTTTTTTTCTTCAGGGAAGCCATTCTTTTCTCTGCCACCAGAGACTTCTTCAAGATGTAGTTCTTACTATGTTTTTTCCTTACTCAAAACCTGTAGGGGTAGATTTCCTACAGTTACAACGTTCAAATTTCCTAGCTTGGAATACAAGCCCTTCCCATCTTGACTTCGGTGTTCTCCAGTTGTATCTTCCATACCTTACCCTCTAGCGGCACCTATTTGCTCTTCTTTAAATGAATCAAGCATTTTAAAAATTTCTATGTTGTTGGACATGCCATTCCATAGCCTGAAAGTCTCTTTCTGTCCGTGGGGCTACTTTTCGCACTTGGGAAGAATAATTTCTTTGAGAAAGCCTCTAAATTCCTCAGGAGACTCAAAAGTTTCCTTCTCTATTGCCATACTGCCTGGCACATGCTTCCACTATTGGATCTGATGCATTATAATTTTTTATAAATGAGTCAATATCTTCCATGACCGCTCTGTAGTAACCTTCTGGGAGGGGACCATCTCCTTGGAGAAATTGATGAAAACTATGAGCTGCACTTTCCCCACAAAAGAAAAATGCCTGAGGATCCATGCCAGATATCACATATCATTTCAGAGAAGTTAAGATCTCTAAATTCTTCTGTGGGCCCCAAATTTAAAAATCTTGTCCAAGAAGAGAAGTCCTTGAAGGGCAGAAATGACCAGTTTCCATCTCTCTATTATAGCTCACAGGTAGTTGTATTGATACATATTACCCCATAATACTGCCCAGCAAACTACCCTAAAACTTAGTAGCTTAAAGCAATAGCTATTCATTAGCACATAATTATATTATATTATATTTAGCATATAATTATATATAATATAATATAATAATATAATTCTGTGAGTTGCCACCTTCATCTGAATTCAGTTGGGTGGCTCTTCTGCTCTTAGCTCGATCTCCACAAACTCCTGTAGGTCAGGTAGCTTTGTTTCAGAGCGTTTGTGAGCCATCATCTGGAGCATTTCAGCTGTCTTCCATGTGGACTGTCATCTAGCCTAGCCTTGTTCTACAGGGTAGTCAGAGTCGCAAGTGACGTAGTACAAGTAGGCAAGACACACTGTCACCTCTGCTACATTTCATTGGCTGAAGAAAGTCCCAAAGGTAGTCCACATGCAAGAGGTGGGACAATAGACTCTACTCCCTGATGAGATGAATGGCAGAGCCACATTGAAAGAGCTTCTAAGCCTAGGAAATAGGGCCATTTTTGCAAGTCATCTACCATAGTAGTATGTAATACAGTAGTAGTCACAAAAAGTTGTTGATGAAAAGTTTGTGGAAATGGACACCAAAGTACAGAGAAAAATCAGATAAGGTGGAAGAAGTGAGGTAAGACATTCTAAATAATGGTAAAGATGTAACTTTTAAAAAAGATTTTATTTATTTCAGAGAAAGAGAGAGAGAGAGAGGACTTAAGTGCAAGCATGAGCAGGGGCAAGGGCAGAGGGAAAAGCAGACTCCCTGCTGAGCAGGGAGCTGGATGTGGGACTTCATTCCAGGACTCTGGGATCATGACCTGAGAGGAAGGCAGGCCCTTAACCCACTGAGCCACCCAGGTGCCCCAACTGTTTTGTGATAAAAGCAAAAATTTTTTCCCTCTGTGATGTGTTTATATAAAGGGAGAGGTCAGATCAAGGAAAGTAATATAGTGTTTATTTATGTAATTATTTTCCTACATTTGTCCCAGCACATTCCAAAACAGATTTGAGAACCTTGCTTATGAAAGCAGAAGAATATTAAATATTATATAGGAAAATCTACATACACAGTATTATTTCACTATTAAAGTGTTACTCTTGACTGCAGATAAATACTTTGAGTTCTTTCATGGACAACAATTAATACCAAAAAGGATAAAAGTTACATAGTATTCCTATGAATAAATAAATTGATTTCACTACTCTAAGGAAGAATAATACCTAGGTCATTCTGATAGACGAGAATTTATTTTGTGTCTCCTTGCCTTTACTATAAAGAAGTCTTTCTCATATCCGTTCTTGGTCTTCTGTATCAACTTTAGACCATTTGCTTCTTAAACGGAGAATAATATATTTCTTCCTAACTGTTTCCCAGAATTTATTGAATAGTGTTCTCTAACTCTTATATCCAGATCAGTGCTTGCTTTGGCAACACATATACTAAATTTTATATCTATATCACTAAAAACAATTTTATGTATGAATAAAATTTATTTATTCATAAATTATAAGCATATACTATTTACTTATATGTGCATTATAAAACATATATAGACTAGAAATTAACATAAGCTTAAATTCAATGAAAATTATTTTAAAAATTATTTTACTTGGTTTTATTTGTGGTACCAAAACCCCCTTTTTGCTGTCCTAGTGAAGGCTATGTGATTTAATATGCTTCATTATTTTTTCTAACTCATGGTTTAAAACTTTGTCATGTAATGAATCCAAAATCTGGCTTAATTTTGAATTTCTGACTATCTTAAGAAGATGTTTCATAAATATTTGTAGATCCAAAAGAAAAGAGTTCATCATTGTCTAGGCTTACTAAGTCATGATACTTACTGTCCTTCTATTTTTCGATTATGCAAAGACATTGAAATGTGAATAAAAAACTTCACCTTTCTTAATGTCAATCAATTGTTCTTACAGGCTAATTGGAAGTTACTATATTGTTATTATTTTACTAATTGGATTCTAAATCATTAAAACTCTGATAAATTATTACTATTCTGTTATAAAAATTTACATAGGGCTGCATTTGTATAGTTATATGCAACAACACATACAGTGATGGCAGTACTTTTAAGTATGTTTCAAAATGTTCTCACCATAGCTTGAGTTCCTTTAAAGAACAGTTTTTTGGGGTTTTGTTTTTTGTTTTTTTAGCTGTTGTAAAATATCAGCCTTACTTTGGAGGCAGATTATGTGTTTGTGTGTTTTTTGCCCTTAAAAAAAAAACAGCAAACTGGGACGCCTGGGTGGCTCAGTTGGTTGGGCAGCTGCCTTCGGCTCAGGTCATGAACCCAGCGTCCTGGGATTGAGTCCCGCATCGGGCTCCTTGCTCGGCGGGGAGCCTGCTTCTCCCTCTGCCTCTGCCTGCCTCTCTGTCTGCCTGTGCTCATTCTCTCTCTCTCTGACAAATAAATAAATAAAATCTTAAAACAAAACAAAAACAAAAACAAAAACAAAAACAAACCAGGTTCATCTGTGTGGTTGCATGTATCAGAATCTTCTTCCTTTTAAGGCTGAATAATATCCCAATGTATGCATATACTACATTTCATTTATTCATTCAACTGTCAGTGGACTCTTAGGTTGCTTCCACCTTTCTGTTTTTGTGAATGATGCTGCTGTTGAGTGTGGGCGTACAGATAACTCTTTAAGACACTGCTTTTGGGGCACCTGGGTGGCTCACTCAGTTGAGTGTCCTGACTCTTGGTTTCAGCTCAGGTCATGATCTCGGGGTCCTGGGATCCAGTCCTATGTTGGGCTCCACACTCAGTGGGAGTCAGCTTAAGATTCTCTTTCTCCCTCTGCATCTCCCCTCCCCCATAAATAAATCTTAAAAAAAAAAAGGACACAACTTTCAATTATTTTGGGCAAATACTCATAAGTGGAATTTCTGGGTCATATAGTGACCCTATTTTTAATTTTTGAGGAACTGCTGCATCATTTTCCGTAGTGACTTCTCCATTTTATATTCCCACAAACAATGCACAAGGGTTCCAATTTCTGCATATCCCCTTCAATACTTATTATCTGTTTTTTGATAATAGTGTGAGATGGTTGACTGCTCTATATTTTAAAAGTCCAGTTTTTACAAAAGTTACCACATCCATGACAATTTATAGCATTTTCTTGTAGTAGCTTACCTATGAACAATGTAACAAATATATTTCACTTGTGCTACCTCAGTAAACTTCTTCCAGAAACCTTTAAACATGTGAGTCAAACTGTCCCATCAGTGGCCACACTTACAGTGTACAATTTTCTCTTAAAATATTTTTTTTGCTAAATTTACTATTGACCCTTCACAGATGCCTGGGTGGCTCAGTAGGTTAAACGTCTACCTTCGGCTTAGGTCATGATCTTAGGGTCCTGGGATTGAGCCCGGTGTCAGGCTCCCTGCTCAGTGGTCACTATATGACCCTCTGCTGCTCCCCCCTGCTTGTACTCTCTTATTATTTCTGCCAAATAAATAAGTAAAATTAAAAAATATATATATATAAAAAAGGTACTACTGATACTTTAATGAAAACTCCATAAAGAGTAGATGCTTAATAAATATTGGTTGAATGACTGTTGAGAAGAGACATTATATATATATATATATATATATATATATATATATACACACACACACACGCACACGTATGTATATATATATTTATATATATAAATACACACACACATACAAATCATTGTATATTGAAAAAGGATCTAGCAAGTTGAGAAATGTGGAAACACTTGTACTCTAATTCATTTATAAATCGAATTCTGGGATGCCTGAGTGGCTTAGTCAGTTAAACAATTTCCTTCAGCTCAAGTCATGATCCTAGGGTCCTGGGATCGAGCCCCACATCAAGCTCCTTGCTATGCAGGGAGTCTCCTTCTTCTTCTGCCTGCTGTTCCCCCTGCTTGTGCTTGCTCTCTGTCTCTCTCTCCCTTTCTTTCTGACAAATAAATAAAAACTTTAAAAATAAATAAATCAAACCCGAACATTGTACAACATACTTTAATTCTTATTTCTTAAAATTTCAGCAATTTTTTCAATATTGACAAAGGAATATACCTTTATGTGTTGCCAGATTATTTCACACATATTATCTTGCCATTTTATTTTTTAAAAGATTTTATTTATTTATTTGATAGACAGAGATTACAAGTAGTCAGAGAGGTAGGCAGAGAGAGAGGAGGAAGCATGTTCCCCGCTGAGCAGAAAGCCCAATGCAGGGCTCGATCCCAGGACCCTAAGACCATGACCAGAGCTGAAGGCAGAGGCTTTAACCCATTGAGCCACCCAGGCACACCATGTTATCTTGCTATTTTAATACAAGGGAAAGAAAAAACTGAAGAGAACCCAGTGCTGTGTGGTTTTTTATATTTTGTTATTAAATAAATCTCAAAAGAAGCTTTTAGATATCTATCAACAAGGTTAAGAAAATTTTATAAAATAACATATTGAGTATAGTATTACTTTAAAGTTTTTTTTTTTTTTTAAGATTTTATTTATTTATTTGACAGAGAGAGATTACAAGTAGGCAGAGAGGCAGGCAGAGAGAGAGAGAGGAGGAAGCAGGCTCCCTGCTGAGCAGAGAGCCCGATGCGGGACTCGATCCCAGGACCCTGAGATCATGACCTGAGCCGAAGGCAGCGGCTTAACCCACTGAGCCACCCAGGTGCCCGAGTATAGTATTACTTTAAACTGTAACATAAACTTATAGAAGCTTGTCTGCAGTTTATTTTATGGTTATTTAACTTTTTTGCTAATTCTGATATGTTCACATTCCTATTAACAATGATATAGGAAGAGTGGGGTACATTATTATTAAAAAAATGGATATAAATGTGAACATTAAATAAACTTAATTTTTTAAATGTTTAATTTACTTCTTTCCAGAACTATGTAATGATTTTTTTAAGTTTACGTGCTGCTGAAACAAGCACAAGTTTTTTTAAAAAACATCGCACTGTGACCGACAAAGCGCTAAAAATACGAGGCTTTAGCTCCAGCACTTTCTTGTTATTGTCTTTGGCTTGGATTTTTTAGTATTATCTTCAATCTGTGACTTCCTGGTAGGAATATTTTAAAGCCACCTGTTCATCTTGTGAGATTAAATTTCATTACAACAGTTAAATCTGCGTTAAGGGGAACACATAGACTGAGACATATTGTGATATCTGAATGGCTGAGGGTGCCCATGGTAGAGACTGCTGGCTGGTCCCCATGATCCATTTTCCTCTTCTTGGGCCTGGAACCAGGTTTCACTGTGGTGTGGTGTGGCCTGGAACCAGGTTTCATTTCAGTGTGGTTATGAGACTAAGTTCTAGCCAATGGTGAGCTAAAATCATGTGCACTTCTTCGAGGCTGAGCCTATAAAGAACCTCCTAAGACTGATTCTCCATGTCCCATCCTGTCCTTCTGCTGGAAGAAATGCAGATGGCTATGCTGCCCCGGAGTAGAAGTTGGCGGAAGTGCCTGTATCCCTCGGGCTGCCTTGCTGATTTGACCACCCAAACTGTTACCTGAACAAGAAATCAACTTCCACTGTGTTGAGCCATTACGTGTTTGGTCTAGTTACTGCTGCAGCCCACCCTACCTGAACTGATACAACACCTGTCACACCCTTAGCACTGTTGACCCCCGCTTTCTTCCAGGTGTGGTATGTGATCATCTACCTCTGTACTGAGTGAGGATACCTCGTGTCATTCTTACTCTAACTATTAATGAGGCTCGCTTTCTTTCTTATTGTTTAGATAAAGAGTCACTAGAAGTAGAAGTTCTAATATTCCTTCCTGCATTCTGAAATACAACTTCACTTAGCAAATTGTTGCTTTAAAAAACGTGACTCTGTGGGATTTGCATGTCTTCACTGGCTCAACTTTGTAACTGCTGTACAATGACAATGTGAGGAAGAGTTTGGTGCTGTCAAGAGTACATTATTCAGTAAGAAGAGGAAAAGAGATCCGATTCTTGTTCTGATGTCGTGACTATAGAAACAAAAGTGGCCTGAAAGATGACTGATTTATTTCCCATTGTTCATCTGCCCTTCTCTGGGAGTTCCTGACTGCCCGTCTTTTTTTTTTTTTTTTTTAAGATTTTATTTATTTATTTGACAGACAGAGATCACAAGTAGGCAGACAGAGAGGAGGAAGCAGGCTCCCCGCCTAGCAGAGAGCCCCATGCGGGGCTTGATCCCATGACCCTGAGATCATGACCTGAGCCGAAGGCAGAGGCTTTAACCCACTGAACGACCCAGGCGCCCCCTGACTGCCCCTCTTTGTTCCATAATGTCATCAGTTGTTAGTTCGCCATGTGTGAAGGGTTTTGGTGTTGCTACCATTTTACTTCTTTTTTCTTTTTTCCTCTTTCTTTAGCAAGTGATGGGAAATAGGGCTACACTTGAGTTTCAGTCCCAGTTGGTGTGAGAATGGGCGACCTGATCCAGCCCAGATCTGTCTCTCTCCGAGATTAGCTTTTGCTTGTGTGAGAATGTTGCTTTAGTTAGCCCTACCCCTGCTCTCCCACCCATGGAATAAATCACAAACTCAGAGGAGAGCTGCAATCCAGTTGACCCACTGCCATGAAATAGCTTCATCCGATTTTCCTGGCCCCTTCCCCACCTGCCCATCTTCATCTTAGATGAATTGATATTAAACAAATGTATAACCACCCAAAGCAGACAGCACTTTGAGAATGAAGAGGGCAGGCTGAATCTCTGCTCCCTGGTTGACAGAATTAAAACTGATGAGAAAGTAAAACATTACTTCAAATGTTTGCTTAAGGATCAGGAAGTTGGGCCCAGCCCCTTTGTATTGCCAAATGTTACATGGAGCATCGTAAAATCAAATTCTCACATCTTGTTGTCCTCCCATTAGATCACATTAAACTCTGGCAGCAAGGCCAGCCCGCCTTGGTGGTTTTCTGATTTGTGGTTTGCACTTGGCTCTTTTCACAGGCTTTAAAAATGATTTTATTTTGTGAACAGTCGGTGATAGTCAGACTCTAGAGTAAACTTGCCTGGGCCAACATTTGCAGTAATAACATTTCACATTATCAAGAGTTTCCTGAAGGACTGCAAAGAATGAAAACAAAGAAGAGCTTTTCTGGTAGTGGTTGTTTTTCTTCAGATGATGGTAACCTCCCGCGTGGAGAGGCTGTGAATTTAGGCTTTGAACGGCCCTGCACCAACATCCACAGTTCCTTGCCTTTAAGGTGAAACTGGAGAACTGGAACAGATTTGAGTTTTCTTGTTCCTTAACTTGTTGAACATGTAACTGATTCTCCCTTTTTCTTTTCTTGGGTGGTTTTTCTGATTATCTCCTTCAATCTTTTTGTGGTTTTCGTGGTGTAGGAGGTGGAGGGTGGTGGGCTGGGGAGAGAGGTTGTCCTGGGCAAGGGAGGGGATATGGAGTTTAGGCAAAACTGTCTAGATATTCCAAATAAGGACTTTCTCTGTATTCTTCTTAGTGTTCTTCACCAAAAAATATTCGTGCTGTTTTTATGATGAAATGAAAAACCATCTTTAGAATAAAGCATACAACTGGTTTTCTGGATGATCTGATGATAGATAGTAGAAATGAAAATGATGTATGGTCATAATGATTCATGAATGAAAAATAAATGAGCTTATGAAATTAAAAATGAATGTTAGATAGGTACACATTACCTTGAAGTGTTTGAAGATTCATTTTTTTATTCATTGTTTTATTATTTACATTGTGGTAAAATGTACATAACATAAAATTTACCATTATAACCATTTTTGAATGTACATTTCAATGGGATTACCTACATTCAC
This sequence comes from Mustela nigripes, assembly GCF_022355385.1. Lineage (NCBI taxonomy): Eukaryota > Metazoa > Chordata > Mammalia > Carnivora > Mustelidae > Mustela > Mustela nigripes. The sequence continues at coordinate 123,931,627 of NC_081557.1, read as the reverse complement.
ATTGTGCAACCATCACCACCATCTATCTCCAGAACTCTTTTCATCTTGCAAAACCAAAAGTCTGTGCCCTAAACAATAACTCGCGTTCCCCCTTCTCCCCAGCCCCTGGCAACCACTACTCTGCTCTCTATGAATTCGACTACTCTACCTCATACAGAATCAAATAGTTGTGTCCTTTTGTGACTGGCTTATTTCACTGAGCTTGTCTTCAAGATTCATCCATGTTGTAGCATGTGTCAGAATTTCCTTTCTTTTGAAGGCTGAATAATATTCCATTCTCTATAAATACTGTATTTTACTTATGTATTCATCCACTGATAGACACTTGGGTTTGCAGACTCAATTCTATCCATTGGGTTTGAATGGGAAGGACTGATGTTTTGGAGAGAACTGAATAGTCATCCAAATTATACTGGCTTGAAATTCTTATACACCAAGCCAAAAGGTTAAAACTGCATCAGTAAATTCACGAACATGTGTTTACTGAATGTCATAAGTGACCTCTTCCTCTCTTTAAAAAAGAGTTGTAATCTTTTATTATCACAAAGATATGTCATTAAAAAGAAACTAGAAAAAACAGAAAAGTAAGAAGACACTTGTAAAACGGTAGCCTTCTTAGCACTGTCAATATTTATGTGAAAAATGATGTCAGTCAGTCAAAATATACGTACTGTCGGTATGAGTATAGATAGAGATTTTTATTTTTACAGAAACGGAAACATGTTCACAAGCTTGCAAACTGCTTTTCTTTATTCACAATATATTGGAAACATAAGTAAACATAGTTTTAATTGGTAGCTCTTAAATACTTTAAAATAGTGGACTCTTCCTTCATAGGAACTCTCAGAATAATAATTTATAAGGAAGGGAACTTTCCTACTTAAAGTGGACAAGAGGAGTCTAGAACTCATCAGCTCAGACCGATAGTCCTCAGTAGTGGGTTTTGAGGCACCTCAGAAATCCTAAGTCTCTGTTGTGTGTTAAACTGTAACTTGCAAAAGATGTTGAAATCCTATCCCTAGATACCTGTGAGTGTGACCTTATCTGGAAATAGACCTTGCAGATGATCAAGTTAAGATGAGGCTATTAGGATGGGCTCTAACCCATTATGGCTGGTATCTTTATCACAAAGGAAAATTTGATCACAGAGACAGACATGAGCACAGGGAGATCACCATGCAAAGATGCAGGGAGAGATCGAGGTGATGCTTCTAGAAGCTGAGGAACACCAAAGATTGCCAGCAGACACAAGAAGCTAGGAGAGAACCACATAAGATATTCTCCCATACAGCCCTCTGAAGGAACTCACCCCCTGGACACCTTGGTCTAAGATTTCTACTCTACAGAATATGAGACAATCAATTTCTGTGACTCTAAGCCACCCAGTTTTTGGTACTTTGCTAGGCAGCCCTGGAAAATTAGTGCAGACTCCCAAAAGCACAATTTGAAAACCACTACTTTCTATAATTATTTTATAAGCCCACAAGTATGCCAGTGCATGGAAGTACATAATCTACTTAATCATTCCCTTATTAATGTATGTGCAGAGTGAGAGTGTCCCAATATTTTAAAAAAATGAAGCTTTGAATATCCTTTTAGGTGAATCTTTGCATATCTGCCCTGTGGTTTTCCTCAAAATAATTTGCCAGAGGAGGATTATTGGGCTAGGTGGTAGGAACATTTGAAATTTTGATCCTTACTGCCAACATGCTCACTGGAAAGCTTGTAATAATTTATTCTCTCTTTGTAGTGTCCAGGACTCTATAAATTTCCCCACATCCTTACTGGGTATTGTCATTCTTGCTTTCTAAAAATCCAAAGGTCTCTCTCTCTCTCACAGGCACACACACACACACGAATATTACACAGTCATAAAAAGGATGAGATATTTCCATTTGCAACAACATGGATAGACCTAGGGGATATTATACTAAGTAAAATAAGACAGAGAAAGATAAATACCACATGATTTTGCTCATATGTGGAACCTAAAAACCAAAGCAAGTGAATAAACAAAGAAAAGGCAGAATCAGACCTATAAATACAGAGAACAAACTGATGGTTGCCGAAGGGGAGGGAGTTGGGGGAGGATGAGTGAAATAGGTAAAAAGGAATGGGAGATACTTCAGTTAATGAATGACTAAGTCATGGGAATAAGAAGTACAGCATAGGGGATATAGTCAATGGTATTGTAACAGTGTTGCATGGGCACAGGTGGTAGGTAACTACAGTTGTGGTAAACATGGCATAGCATATGGAATTGTTGAATCACTGTGTGTACACCTTAAACTAATGTAAAATGTGTCTGCTATACTCAAATTTAAAAACATAATAAATTTAATTTAAATTTTTGTCAAAGTAATACATGTATTTATTTAGTTATGTTAGTCACCATACAGTCCATCATTGGTTTTTGATGTAGTGTTCCATGATTCATTGTTTGCATATAACACCCAGATACATGCACATATTTAAATAAGTCAATCAGCTTACAACAAACCCAGCAGTCCAAGCTCTGTCCCTGTCTACCCCTACCACTCCCCAGTAGCATCATTTCAGTTCTTATACTGTTTCTTCCAGTTCTCACATTTATATTTTTAAATAATATGCTTCTGCTACTACCTTTTTTATTTTTAAATTTCAGATATTACCCTACTGACTTCCTATTATGGAAGATAAGGAATTAGCTTTCTTGTATGAATGACCCCTCCCAGTAACCCATTCTCCCAGACAGGTTAAATCACAATTTTGGTTAAATCAATATTCAGAGCTTACATTTATAACTATATATATTATTTGTAGGTGAGTCATATAGTGTATTATAATCTGATTATTTTTCTTGAATAGCTCTCCCTTATTACTAATTCATATGAAAACTCTGAAGTCTACATCTCTTCTCATTATATTCTAACAGTGTTCTATCAGTTTCTGTCTCTGCTTTTCTTTTCTTTTTTATTGGAATTATTGCGCCTGTTGCCACTTAGCCTCCTGCTCTTTATGCCCTAGATCTGCTGCATGTCCATCTGCCTGGATATTCTTTCACCCTAATTCTGGGGCTTTTCTTTGCCTTTCTGCTGTGTTAGATCACCTTTTTCCTGGATCACATGTCTTCCTGTTTCCTGGATCACATATCTTCCTGTTTCCTGATTTGCTGCCTTGTTGCACCAGAGTAGTTTCTGCTGAAGAGTTATGAGCATGGCAGAACCCTTCACTTTAATGGAAATGCTCTTTATGATTCATTGAAAACATCATGCCAATTTTTGGGAGTATCTTCTGTCATGTTGCTTAAGGAAAACTTTTCTCATCAGGAATAACTTTGGCAAATGCCTTTTCACATGTACTGAGATAATCATATAACTTTACTCTTTTAAGCTCTTAGGGTAGTGAATTATACTAAAGGCAGACAGACTCTAATGTTAAACTTCTGGCATTTTTGTGAAAAAGACTAACTAGTTCATGATGTAATTCTCTTTGTAAAGGGTAAATTTCCCAATATATTATTCGGGATTTTTGCCTCTATTTATCTTTGGGTTTCTTGTTTTTGTTTGTGGGTGGTTTTTCCCTCTATTTTTATCTGGTTATGATTCAGTGTTATGCTGTATTTGTAGAATGAACTGAAAAGTTTTCATCTCTTTCTATGTTCTTCAACAGTGTAAATAATAAAGGGATTATCTATTCTTTGCAGGTTTAGTACAACGTGGTCAGAAGAGTATCTGGGCATTATGCCCTTTTTAGAATTCTTATTTCCTCTATGGCTATTGGTTTTTATAGGATTTCAATTACTTTTTGAGTCAATTTTCATTACTTAGTTTTTCCTACAAAATAATCTATTTCAAATAATTTTCAAATTTGTTTGACATAACTCTATTTGATTTGCTTATAATTTAAAATCCCACATCTTTTTTCCTCAATTCTAATGTTGATTATTTAAGTGTTCTTCTTTTTCTTTCTTCTTCTTCTTCTTTTTTTTTTTAACAATGGTCACATTTGACAGTATATTTATTTAATTGCTCTTTTTAAAAATTTAATTTAATTTTTTTTTCAGTGTTCCAAAATTCATTGTTTATGCACCACACCCAGTGCTCCATGCAATACGTGCCCTCCATAAACACCCACCACTAGGCTCACCGAACTCCCCATCCCCCTCCCCTCCAAAACCCTCAGTTTGTTTCTCAGAGTCCACAGTCTCTCATGGTTCGTCTCTCCCCACCCCGATTTCTCCCTACTCACTTCTCCTCTTCATCTCCCAATGTCTTCCGTGTTATTCCTTATGCTCCAGAAGTAAGTGAAACCATATGATACTTGACTCTCTCTCCTTGACTTACTTCACTCAACATAATCTCTAACAGTCCCGTCCATGTTGATACAAAAGTTGGATATTTATCCTTTCTGATGGAGAGATAATACTCCATTGTGTAAATGGGCCATATCTGCTTTATCCATTTGTCCATTAAAGGGCATCTTGGTTCTTTCCACAGTTTGGTGACTGTGGCCATTGCTGCTATGAACATTGGGGTACAGATGGCCCTTCATTTCACTCCATCTGTATCTTTGGGGTAAATACCAAGTAGTGCAATTGCAGGTTCTTAGGGTAGTTCTATTTTTAATTTTTTGAGGAATCTCCACACTGTTTTCCAAAATGGCTGCACGAACTTGCATTCCCACCAACAGTGTAAGAGGGTTCCCCTTTCTCCACATCCTCTCCAACACATGTTGTTTACTGTCTTGTTAATTTTGGCCACTCTAACTGGTATAAGGTGGTATCCTAATGTGGTTTTTTATTTGAATTTCCCTGATGGCTAATGATGATGAACATTTTTTCATATGTCTGTTAGCCATTTGTATGACTTCTTTGGAGAAGTGTCTGTTCTTGTCTTCTGCTCATTTTTTGACATGATTATCTGTTTTTTGAGTGTTGAGTTTGAGGAGTTCTTTATAGATCTTGGATATCAGCCCTTTGTCTGTAGTGTCATTTGCAAATGTCTTCTCCCATTCTGTGGGTTGCCTCTTTGTTTTGTTGACTGTTGACTGTTTCCTTTGCTGTGCAGAAGCTTTTGATTGTGGTGAAGTCCCAAAAGTTCATTTTTGCTTCTGTTTCCTTTGCCTTTGGAGACATGTCTTGAAAGAAGTTGCTGTGACCGATGTTGAAGAGGTTACTGCCTATGTTCTCCTCTAGGACTTTGATAGATCCTGCCTCACATTTAGGTCTTTTATCCATTTCAAGTTTCTCTTTGTGTATGCTATAAGAGAATGGTTGAGTTTCATTCTTCTACATATAGCTGTCCAATTTTCCCTGCACCATTTATTGAAGAGAATGTCTTTTTTCCACTGTGTATTTTTTTCCTGCTTTGTTGAAGATTATTTGACCCTAGAGTCGAGGGGCCATATCTGGGCTCTCTACTCTTCTACTGGTCTGTGTGTCTGTTTTTGTGCCAGTACCATGCTGTCTTGGTGATCATAGCTCTTTTGAGAAGAACTCATTAAAAATTAGATTTTCATTTGATTAATCATCCACTTATTTGTGTTTGCTTTTATGCTTATTAACTTATGTTTTAGCTTATTTGGTTGTCCTTCTTCTCCCCCCCCCCCCTTCTTCTTCTCCTTCTCTCTCTTTTTCTCCTTGCCTCCGTCCCTCCCTCTTGCTCTTTTTTTGGCTTTTTGAGTTAATAGTTAGTTCATATATTTTTGGGATTTTTGCCCTCCACCTCCAAAATGCAGGTTTTGTTCAGTATTTGCGTCATTTGGTAGATTCTGCAAGTGTATCAATGTAGTTTATGTCAATATAGATAAAAATATTTTTCTTAATTCTATTTTTCTTAATTCTATCTTTTCCTGTTTTTTCCTGATATTAATATCAGAACTCAAGCATTATTTTTTAGTATATCTCCCTAGTTCTTTACAGCAAATCTTTCTGCATCCTTTGCCTTTTTTTTTCCCCCCTGTAAACTATTATTTTAAATAATCTCTACATCCAATGTGGGGCTTGAACTCACAACCCTGAGATCAGGAGTCACATGTGCTACTGACTGAGCCAGCCAGTCGCCTTTGCATCATTCTCTTTTACAGTATCTATTGTAATCATCACATAGTTGGTTCCTACCTCCTGCACCACACCTAGTGCTCCATGCAATACGTGCCCTCCATAAACATAAAATTTTTCATATCACACCTGTTTTATTTTATGGATGTAATATTTTCAAATCTCCCTGAGAATAAATGGATGTGTGTGTAGTCGTGTGCATGTGCGTGTGTATTTATATATTCACACACACACACATTAAAAAAAAGTTTTCTGATGTTTCCTTGAGGCAAGGCACTTAGTATTGCATTTTCTTTATCTTCCTGGGTGAGAGGAAGATGCTGAGCTGCATATCACTTCCATCTCTGCTGTCAAGGCCAGGGGTTTGCTGTGCCCATTGTGCGGGCTCTAGGGCAGGTGGGAAAAGAGGCTGACTGAAATTCACAGGACAGACTTTCTTCTCCTGACTAACTAGGTGGGCTTCTCTCCAGTGAGTACTCCTCTCTCTGCCATTTTTGAAGAGTCCATCACAGGCCTTTTCTCTAGACCTTCTCATCAGCAGTCCTCTAATTTTGTTCCTTTTCCATCCATGACTGTCTGGCCAAACCACATTCTGTTGCCTATAGACTGCTATAGACCCATGTCTCTCTCAATCTCTCCTTTCAGGCAACGTGAGAACTGGGTACACAGCTTGATGTTTTGCCCATTGAACATCTTTCTTTCTGACTGTCCTCCTGCTGGGCTAGTTCTGACTGGGGATTTCAAGTACAGCAGGTCAGTTTTGGCCTGTGCAGGCATATCTTGCTAAGCTACAGACTAGCCTGACATTTTTTTTTTTTTCCTTCTGCAGCCTTTGGCTATAGGTAACTAACTCCTCATAAAGCAAAGGCTATTCATTAGGGGAGAGGTTGCAGCATAGCAGGAGTGGGTGTCATGGGCATCTGAGTCACTCACTTTCATGATTTCATTATCTGCTTGTACCCAGTGGCCTCTTCAATTCTGCAAAGTTATAGTTCTGGGATCAGTTAATACCAGGTTTGATTGACAGTTCAGAGCTTATGGTCACTCCCTATTCCAAGAGCGGGCATTCAGTCACTACTATGACCCAGTAACAAGCCAGAGACTATTCTTGAAATGCTAACTTATTGCAGAGGGTATAGCTTGCTCTAGAAACTTTAGGATTGTCCTATCAGGGCTTTGCTGGAGGACTCATGTTGTGTCTGCATCCTTTAGCAAACATTTTAAATATGATCAGCTATCCTGGGTCATCAAGCCAGAGCTGCTTGAACTACAGTCTGGACCAGCAGCAGAATCTTCTCTTGCTCTGGGCCCTACTCAAAACTGGCAGCTTTAACTTTTACTCACTTTAGTAGCTTATTGTTTTTAATAGCCCCCAGTTAATGGCCTGCATGTACCCATATACTCTGACTTGTAACTTTGTGGTTTGTTCCTATCCTGACTCTGACTCAGCCATCAGATTTGTCCTGATCAATAGGATAATAGATAGCCAGACTCAGGAAGAGGCTGGAGAGGTCCTCACGTGTTTTTGCTTCCTACCCTGAGTCCTCCATTCAGTAGGCTACTGGAGGATTTGAGACCATGTAGAGGAGGGCTGGACTCAAGGTGCAGTGACTTATCTTGCACTTTGGAGGAGCCGCCCCTACATGACTTCAGAAGACCGGACTGCTGAAAGCTTCCCTGAAATGTCCTCTCAATTTCTCATCTTATCAGCAGGGACTGCTTTGCAAACCTTGTTTCTATCCTCTTTTTTGCTTTCCAAATTTCATGAGAGTACATCTCAAAGTCATATATAGAACTTTAGCTGCAAAGCAGTCTTACAAATAGAATATTTAGCTTTCTAGATCCAGCCAGATGAGGGCAAGATGGAGGATAGAAAGGGCTGTGAGTAATTACCCAGGACTGGTAGAAAATACTAAATGCATTCCAACCCTGCATCTGGAGAAAACACAGCTGGTTGAATCTACCTTTCCAGCTCCAGCCCTCACTTTTCTTTCTGTATGTCCTCTTTCCCAGCCAAACAGGACAACTGGAGAATGTGTGACCAGTGTTTTCTCTACTCATCTTACTAAGCTGTTTCCTTTTTTCAGCCCTGGCAGTGGAAATCCTATGGATCTGTCGCTGCTGTCTCAAACACCATTTCCCCTAGCTAGACTTTCTGCAGGCCTCCAGAAAGAGATGCCTCCTCCCTTCTTTAAAATTCCTTCATGTTTGGTACTTCTGTCATGATACTCCTCTTACTTTACCTGGCATTACTGTATAATCTGTACATCTCTACTCACCTTCTTCTGCCGGACAAGACCTTGGGAATAGGGATCATCTCTTAATCACCTTTATAACCCATGTAATACTAAAAAGGTATTTTGGACAATGTGTATTCTCAATAAATACTGCTGATACAAATGGAAATACATCCACACTCTGATAGATATTGTGATAAATACTGAAAAGAGTATGGATGATGCCCTCCGAAGATGGATTGCTGAAATTGGATAGTACTTCGCCCTGTGCCTTCAAAGAGGACAAAATTTATAGTATTTTAAATGGGGCTACAGTTGGGAGGTTGGGGTTTCCTACAATTTACTGGGGCAAGATTCAATGGGAGAAGTGTAGAGAACTTACTCCCTTAGAGCTTATTTTTAATGAATAAGGTTTTGCTATAGAAAGCACTTGAGCCATAATAAAGAGTTAATAAAATAGTCACAAATTTGCTTTACTTCCTGGTCACTCCTAACTTAAGCACAGTGAAAAAGAGCTTGTTGACTATATTAGTTGTGATAGGAGGTAGTCTGTCTTCTCTGCGGTTCCTAGGTACGTGCGATTTTCTGGTGCATGTGATTATCAAGTTCCACGACAAGTACCTGGTGAAGTGCCTTCCCAGCCCCCCTTCCTGGTTCAGATGGAACACACTGCTGATTGATTGCCATCTTTAATTAGGTTAGCAGTTGGGTTGACAGTCACAAAGTTTTTCCTCTGCCATGTTCTATTAATAAGGGGAAATGGGTGGAGAAGAAGCATCTTATGCCATATTCTATTCAGCTGCTCGTTGTACTTTGGGAAATAGAGGAAGCCAAGGAGGAAAGGAAGAGGTACAGTCTGTGGTGACTTTGGACCCACCAGACTGTGGGTGTATAAATTTCTCCACTCTATGCCTGATGTTTTGCAGGCTCACAGAAGATGGTCTTCTCTATGTGAAAACATGGATGGCAAGAGTTGTATTCAGACATGAGCAATGACTGCCCTCTGTTGTTCCCAAATTAGGAAAATGGAGCCTCCAAAAGCTGGGTGCCAGTGGAAAAATCAACAAATACAGCTGTCACTGAGGAAGCACTTCAGCGAGATTTTACCCTCTGCCAACCTCAATTCACCATTGTGCAGGCTACATATGTTTAGAATTAGCAAGTAAGGTTTTTATCCTTCATTTCCCCATTTCCCATCCCCCACTCTTGAGGTTGCTTGCCCAAAATGGAACAAAGCTTCCAGGCTCCTTGGAGGTCACCCATCTCCCAATACAGGTGCCGTGGAAACCTGTTTACTGAGCTCTCATTAGGTCTGGAGCTGTTTTATTTTCATAGCTCTCTGGAGGGCTTATGAGCTTTTAAGAAACACTAGCAGCAACTCCAGATTCTACACAGCAACCTAATTTTTCAGAGAATGTTTTTAAGAGTACCTTGTGGTAGGGCAGTGGGGCGGGTTTGTGGGGGGGCATATTCCTTGCCCAGATAAATGGAATTGCGAATATGAGAGAAGTTGATCCAACATCCACATTCATTCCCCCCCCCCTTTTTTTTTAAACTGATATGCCCAAGCTCTAATGCCTTCTTTTCCCCTTCATTTGCAACAGCCAAGCCTCCTTGACCAGAAAAATAAATGTGCAGCTGGCAAGGGCCGAAAAGAGGTCCGCTTAAATGATTTTTAATTTATGTTAAAATGCTAAGAGTGGTTTTCCAGGTCCCTGTTGAATACCTCACAAAATTAAGTTTTTTGAAGCCTACCTTTAAAAAAGAAGAACTAAAAGAGTTCAAAACATTCCTTTTAATTTTAGCTGCCCCAACTGTATCTTTTATGCTTGCCCTACTGGTATCCAGCAACTAGTTAGTAGTTTATATTTCATTTGTCTTAGAGCTGTGGTCTGAAAGTCAGAGACCTGTCTTCGATCCTTGCCCCCAAAACAAGAAGTGGCATTAGCATGAGCTTATCAAACCGTACCTCTGTTTCTCCTCTTGTAAAATGAACAGTGACTTGATGTTAAGAATCATAACCATGTCTTTACAAAATACTCAACATTTCTTGGTGTTTTTACATTTGCAACATGTATTATCTCTTTTGATTGGTGTCTTCTTGGAAAGAAACTGCAAAATAGTTGACCATCTAAATTGTGAATTCTTGATACTGTTGATTATTTGGCCCAATTTTGACACCAGGCTGACTTTTTGTCTGCCACTGAACATGCATCTAAGTTAAAACTGTAACAGTATTTCTTTTCTTTCTTTCTTTCCTTCTTTCTCTTTCTTTCCCTCTTCCTTCCTTCCTTAAGATTTTGTTTACTTATTTGAGAGAGAGAAAGAGAGAGAGTGCACAACTGGGCTGAGGGGCAGAGGGAGAGAGAGAGAAACAGACTCCCCACTGAGCAGGGAGCCTACCATGGGGCTTCATCCCAGGACTTTGGGATCATGACCTGAGCCAAAAAGGCAGACACTTAACCAACTGAGCCAGCCAGGCACCTTTGTAACAATATTTCTTGAACAAAGATACAATCATGCAGATACACACCAGGAGATAAGTGCTTAAAAAATAAGAATTATCTTAAATGTTGTAACTAGGTTTAAAACATAGTGCTATTTTAAAGAAAATTTGTTAGATGTTCTCTCCAAATAAAAAGAGATACCTTTTAAAATGATCTTTACAGGGGTACCACATCATCACTTAGGACAATAGTCAATGATTATTATTCTTCACTGAGGTAGTTAATCAGCATGCATTTTTTAGGTTTTTTAAAAACTCATTTTTAATTTTCTTTTAATTAAAGATTTTATTTATTTATTTGACAGACAGATATCACAAGTAGGCAGAGAGGCAGGCAGAGAGAGAGAGAGGAGGAAGCAGGCTCCCTGCTGAGCAGAGAGCCAGATGCGGGGCTCCATCCCAGGACCCTGAGACCATGACCTGAGCCGAAAGCAGAGGCTTTAACCCACTGAGCCACCCAGGCGCCCCTCATTTTTAAATTTTTTAATTTAGGTTTTTGCCTATTGCTGTGTTCAGTTCTGTGGAGATACTAAGGATATATAAAGTCTTGACCTCATGGAATTTATAGTTAGGCTACACGAGTAGTGTTTGCGTAGGGGTAGGTATAACACAAATGATCAGTGTTAAATGCAGAATGCAAATCCTAAATGCAAGCAGCTCAAAGAAAAGCAGCACAGAAATGTAAATGATCAGGAACATTTAAGACTTTGGCTAGGTAAGAGAAAAGAGAGGGTGTTTTCAGATGTGAAAACAGATGAAAGACTTAAGGGAGCTTTCTCCCTCGATATTCAGCTCTTCCATAGGTATGTCTACCTAGATGGCTCAGATCTAAGAACCAGCCCAACTGAACTTACTGTCTTCTCTCTCCTTTTGTGTTCCAGAATCAGCAGATGACACCAGTGGCCTCCCAGCCTCTTAGACTAGAAAACTGGGAGTCATCCTGAATTCCTCTCCCTTTCCTCCTACTTCAGTTCTGTCATTTTCTGTTCTGGGGCTGCCTTTCTCCCGTGATGCGCATTGGCACAGAACTGAGATGGGTGTGGTATCATCACTGACTCTGATCCTCCCCCTCTCTGCAATCTTCTCTTCCATTAGCTCCCTTTGAGAGCTTTTTCCTTGTATTTCTTCTCATCTTGGCCTAATGTTTTCAAATCAGTGACTGCTTTAGACTGACCACCCAACTCTAATCAGACACTTCCCTGAGATAAACCTCTTATTCAGTTTCCTAGTGTCCTGACTAGGCAGTCCATTCCTGCCCATCCCTACTACCTGGGGACCCCAGACTCTGGTTATGGTCTCAGCTTTCCTGAGCCCTTCTTGTCCATTCCATACTCCAACTACCTTCTTGTCCATTCCTACTCCAACTATTGGTAGAGAATCCTACTGTGTCCTGTAGACACGGAGGTTGGCCATGTGACTTTGGCTAGTGTAGTGTGGGCAGTAGTGGTAGTGTGCTAGCTCTGAGCAGGGGCTTTAGGAGACATTACGTATTCCTACCCACCTCCCCTGCACTCCTGCCATCCATCAATAGAAAAGCATGGCCCAGAGAAGCCATTGTTCCTTCATCTTGTGTTCCAAAATGTTTGTTGTTGTAAGATACAAAGGTTTTGAGGGAAATGAATTTTTGTTGTTGTAAGCTGGTAAGACTTTAGACTGTGCATTACTGTGGTAAAACCTGACACATATATCTGAATTTCTGCAAAAACCTCCTACCTAATCTTCCATTCTCCAGTCTTACTTTCCTCCCATCTATCCTCCACACTGGATTAAGTAAAAATTCTTCAGTAGCTCCCATGTGCCACAGGGTAAAAATCCAAGATGGCGTAAAAGATTTACCCACCCGCCTTCACCTCCCGTTATTCTTGATTTTGCATTTTAAGCTCTAGCCATGCCTAAAGACCCAACATTCCTTTAATTCACTGCTCGGTCTCTCTGTCTCTCTTTTGCAAATGCTGTCAATTCTGAGCCAAGTACTTCCCCCAGACCCCCTCCCTCTGCTGCCCTCCACCCAGCCCTTTCACCTGCAAAACCCTCATGAGGTTGAAGTTTTGCCACTGCTGAAATCTCTTCCCTGGCTTCCCTAAACTCTCAAAACAATTTGCACAATTCCATGATTTCACACTATAGTTTGAAATTGATTATTTTTATACAGCCCTTTCAGTTAGGTTGTGAGTAATTTACTGACGCAAAGTTTGCCTTTTCATCTTTTTACTCTCAGGACTTAGCGTTGCTCCAGCCGTGTTTTAGATACTCAATGAATGAAGCAATGGAAATATAGTTGATTTTGAAGTCACTCCTGCTTCCTGTCCTTCTCATCTAGTTGAACCGTGTTCACTTAACATTTACCGACTTGGATTAGCCCACATCTGTCACCAATAGTGCTCCTTCTCAAACTATTCCTGCAACACCAAGTGAACGCTCTCACGTAACCAACAACCAGGTCAAGAAATGAATCCTTCCTGGCACCCTCCTGTCTCTGTTACCACTCACTACGGCCTCCTCCCAGATGTAAGCAGTGTTCCTACTTCTATCACCATAGATTTGTTTGGTCTATTTTAAAAACAATATACAAATGGAATCATAACTTACGTGCTCTTTGTGTCTGGCTTCTTGAGCTCAACATTATGACTTGTGAGATTCATTCAAATTATTGTGAACAGCGATATTTCATTTTCACAGCTGTATAGCACCTCATGGTATAAATATAACCATTTATTTATTCATTCCACCGTTAATAGATATTTAGATTGTTTCCCAAATGAATAAAGGTGCTATGAACATTTCTGTTTGTGTTTTTTTGGTGTGCATATGTAAATTTCTGTTGAGTATAAATGTAAGAGTACAATTTCTGGGCCACAAATATCAGGATTCATTTTCGGCAAATGCTTCTAGACTCTTCTCAAAGGTGTACCAATTTATGCTGTCATCAATGGTGTGTGAGAGTTTCTCTTATCTTACATCCTCATTAACTCCTGATATCATCAGTCTTTTTCATTTTAGTAATTCCGGAGATGTCGTGGCTTTAATTTGTCCTTCCCTGATGGCTAGTGACGTTGAACACTTTAAAAAAATATGTTTACTTACTATTTAGATATCTTCTGTGAAATCCCATTTTTCCATCAGGTTGTCCTTTTCTTATTTATATATAAGAATTTTCTGAAATCAGATACTAATATTTTGTATAGTATGTTCTGCTACTATCTTCCCAGGAGAGATTGGCTTATAATTTTCCTTTTTTGTAATATTCTTGTGAGTTCTGAGTGAAGGTTATTTTGGTCTCATAAGATAAGTTAGAAAGTGTTCTTTTGCTATTCTCTGGAAAAGTTTAATTCAAGAGTGGTATTATTTCTAATTGTACTTTTAGAGTCCATACATGTAGGGCTTAAGCATATGAGCCCTGGAATCGGACTACTGGGGATGAATCTTCGTTTTGCCACTTTCTTAGTGTGTTGACCTTGGGAAAATTACATAATCTTTTTGTGTCTCAGCTTTCCCATCTATTAAATAGGAGGGATAAAAGTACCAGCTTCATCAAATCATTGTCAGGATCTTATTATTTACCATTAAAAATTCCTACTACCATGTTTGGCACATCATAGGAGTTTACTGATTATTAGGTATTGTTATCACTTATCCCTCTAATCCATGCTTTTGCTCATGGCATAGTGTTTTCTAGAACCCAAACCTGTATTCTCTTCAGGGTCTTGGTTTGACAGTAAGCCTCACACAGGTTTAGGAAGGAAGTAGAAACCTTTCAATGGGACGCCAAAATCAAATTCTTCTTCACACTTGGTCTTTTCTCAGGCGTATTTTTTCCTCTCCTTTTGCTTTATTTTGTGAAATGTCAGGGAAGAGACATAAGAAGCTTTCTATGGAAATTGTACTCAGAGAAAGACACGGATCTTAGTCAAGGTACTTTCTTGGGGTTTTGGCAATGTCATAGGTGGGTGTAGGTCCTCATGGCAAATATCCCAGTGGTTAGAGGGGAGTCAGGGCTTTCAATTTGCACTGCCTGGGTAACTGACCGTAGAGATCCTCAGTTTTTCTTTTTAATAAGAGGAAGCCCAGCCTTCCTAGGGTGTGGTTTGAATTCCTGATTTGGTGGTTGTCAGGGGCTTTAAAGCAATGATGGAGTCATTACTATGCAAATCTTTTTTTCCCCCCCCTTTCAGCCTTTGTGTCACAAAAATAGCCCTTAAGTGGGACATCTGTTTTCATCTGGTTTATATCTGCAGTTAAAGACACAGGGCTCTCTGATTAACTCTGAAACCATTAACACCACACCTTCATCGGAAAAAAACACAGAAATTAGGGTTAAATAGGTTCTCCTGTGATTTTTTCTAATCCTTTTCCATCTTTACTGGCTTCTCTCTCTGTGCTTCCCCTGTATCTTCTCTCTATCTGCCTTTCACTTTGGAATGAATTACCCATCCCAGACCTCCCAGACCTACTCCCACCTCGACGCACACATTCTCTTTTTGCACACCTCCTGCCTCGGGACGCAGGCTGTTCTCTTATCCTTCTCTCTGAGCAATGAGAAAACAGAAAGGTAGCAACCTCTGTGTTGAACACACCAGTGTTCACTCATCCAGATCAAGAAATAGCACATGAGCAGCACACCAGAAATCCACTGGTGCCTTTTTCCAATAACAGCTGCCTTCAAGCTAACCACTATGTTGACTTCTGCCATCATAGATTAATTTCATACTTCCTTTAATTTTACATAAATAGAATAAGTAAATATAATGTGTATTTTTTGAAGTCTTGTTTTGCTTAGTATTACGTTTGTGAAATTCATGGGGTATATGACAACGATCTTTCTTTCCCATTCTTCTGAATGGAGTATACCACAGCTTGTTTCCTGGTTGATTGACATTGGGTGTTTCCAATTTCCAGCTTCAGTTTCTGACTTTTATGAATGCTACTGCTGTCTATGATCAATATTCTTATGTCTTTATATCCACTTTTTGTTTTGCCTTTTTTTGGGGAGAGATTTATATTTTTCTATTCTACATATACATAGGAGTGGATTGCTGGGTCCTAGGACGGATATATGTTTGACTTTAGTAGGTACCATCAAACAATTTCCTAGTGACGTTATACTAATTAAAATTCCCACCAGAAATGTATGAACATTTTAGTGGCTTTATGTCCATGCTGACATTCAGTACTGTCAATATTTTTTATTGAGTCATTCTTGTGGGTGCATAGTGGTATCTTTTTTGTGTTTTATAAATTGTAGCTAATGACTAATGAAGTTGAATATCCTTTCATTGGCAGTTTGTGCCATTTTTATTCAAGTCTTTGGGCTTTCTTTTTTTTTTCTTCCTATTGATATGTTAGGGGTTTTGTGTACGTGTGTATTTTTTAATATATTCTGTATCTTGTCTCTTGTCCTTGGCTTGTCTTTCATACTTCTGAGGGTATCTTCTAAGAAAAGAAGTTCATGATTTTAATGAAGTACAATTTACTGGTATTTTTCTTTGTGGATTTTTTGTATCTTATTTTATTTTATTTATTTTTTTAAGATTTTATTTATTTATTTGTCAGAGAGAGAGCAAGCGAGAGAGCAAGCACAGGCAGACAGAGTGGAAGGCAGAGTCAGAGGAAGAAGCAGGCTCCCTGCGGAGCAAGGAGCCCGATGTGGGACTCGATCCCAGGACGCTGGGATCATGACCTGAGCCAAAGGCAGCTGCTTAACCAACTGAGCCACCCAGGCATCCCTGTATCTTATTTTAAAAACTGTTGCCTAGCTCAGAATCATGACTGTATTCTCCTGTTTTAGTTTTTCTTAGAAGCCTATTTTTTAACATTTAGGTCTACTACCAGTGTAAAAGTGATTTTTGTGTATGGTGTGAAATATGTAATTATAAATAAAATAAATAAATATTTATTTTTTTTTCATATCCAGTTTATTGATAAGACCTTCCTTGGCATGTATTAATTTCATCATAAATCAAGTGTGGGTTTGTTTCTGAACTCTTTCTTCTGTTCCATTTTTTTATTCATTTAATGATTGATTAATTAATTTTTAATTGTGTTATGTTAGTCACCATACAGTACATCATTAGTTTTTGATATACTGTTCCATGATTCATTGTTTGCATATAACACCTAGTGCTCCATGCAATTTGTTCTCTCCTTAATACCCATCACCAGACACTCCCCACCCCCCATCCCCAACCTTCTAAAACTCTCCCTTCATTTCCTGGAGTCCATAGTCTCTCATAGCTTGTCTCCCACTTCGATTTCTCCCCTTCACTTTCCCCTTCTCCTAGTGTCCTCCATGCTATTCCTTATGTTCCACAAATAAGTGAAACCATATAATAATCAACTTTTTCTGTTTGACTTATTTCTCTTAGCATAATCCCCTCCAGTCTTGTACATGTTGATATAAAAGTTGGGTATTCATCCTTTCTGATGGAGGCACAATACTCCATTGTATATATGAACCACATCTTCTTCTTTTTTTTTTTTTTTGAACCACATCTTCTTTATCCATTCTTCTGTTGCAGGGCATCTCAGCTCCTTCCACAGTTTGGCTATTGTGGATATTGCTGCTATGAACATTGGGGTGCATATGGCCCTTCTTTTCACTACATCTGTATCTTTGGGGTAAATACCCCATAGTGCAATTGCTGAGTCATAGGGTAGCTCTACTTTTAATTTTTTGAGGAACCACTGCAGTGTTTTCCAAAGTGGCTGCACCAATTTGCATTCCCACTAACAATGTAAGAGAGTTCCCCTTTCTCCACAACTTCTCCAACATTTGTTGTTTCTTGCCTTGTTGATTTTTGCCATTCTAACTGGTCTAAGGTGGTATCCTAATGTGGTTTTGATTTGAATTTCTCTGATGGCTAATAATGATGAACATTTTTTCATGTGTCTGTTAGCCATTTGTATGTCTTCTTTGGAGAAGTGTCTGCTCATGTCTTCTGTCCATTTTTTGACCTGTTTATCTCTTTTTTGGGTGTTGAGTTTGAGAAGTTCTTTGTAGATCTTGGATATCAGCCCTTTGTCTGTAGTATCATTTGCAAATATCTCCTCCCATTCTGTGTGTTACCTCTTTTTTTTTAAATTGACTGTTTCCTTTGCTGTACATAAGCTTTTTATCTTGATGAAGTCCCAAAAGTTCATTTCACTTTTGTTTCCTTTGCCTTTGGAGACATGTCTTGAAAGAAGTTGCTGTGGCCGATGTTGAAGAGGTTCTGCCTATGTTCTCCTCTAGGATTTTGATGGATTCCTGTCTCACATTGAGGTCAATGTTTTTTTCATTGTTGTTGTTGTTTTGTTTTTAAAGATTTTATTTATTTATTTGTCAGAAAGAGAGAGAGAGAGAAAGCACTCAAGCAGGCAGAGAGGCAGGCAGAGGCAGAGAGAGAGGCAAGCTCCCTGCTGAGCAAGGAGCCCAATGCGGGACTTGATCCCAGGACCCTGGGATTATGACCTGAGCCAAAGGCAGCGGCTTAACCCACTGAGCCACCCAGGAGTTCCTTGAGGTCAATGTTTAATGATTAATTTAAAGTTGCTTCTTCTACCTCAGACTACAAGTTCCATGAAGGTAGGAGCCATGTATATGCCTTATTAAATACTATATCCCTGGGATGCCTGGGTGACTCAGTTGGTTAAACATCTGACTCTTGATTTCAGTTCAGGTCATGTTCTTAGGGTCATGAGATCGAACCACAGATAAAGCTCCATGCCTAGTGGGGAGTCGGCTTGAGATACTCTCCCTCTGCCCCTCCCCCTGTTTGTGTGTGCTCTCTCTCTCCCTCTCTCTCAAGTAAATAAATGAATCTTTAAAAAAATAGTATATTCCTAGTTTTTATAATATTGTCTGGTACCTTGGTTGGTGCTCACCATGGTTTTTCTAAATATTGAATGAATCTCCACTTTTCATAAACAGTTTAAATGATAGAATGCATTCACAAACTCATATTCATCTGTGGACTAATATATAAATGCTAGTTATTATTATCTGCTCTATGGTTTAAGTTTACTTGTAAGACTGGTGCTCTCTTTTAAGATGCTCCTCATAAGGACACATACAAAAATATTTTCATTTTTTTCACATGATTATGGATACATAAAATATATTAAATCATCCATTTTGTGGGAATGCTATTAAGCTAAGAATTTATTATTGATTCTAATCTTTTCCTTGTACTGTATTCTGTTCTTTCTACTTGTTATTGATACATAATCTTTTCTGCTATATGTGTGCTCTATCTACATTTTAAAAATCTTTTGATTATAGGGGTGCTTGGATGGCTCAGTCATTAACCTTCTGACTCTTGGTTTCAGCTCAGGTCATGATCTCAGACTGTTAGCCTCTGTGCTTAGCACAGAATCTGCTTGAGATTCTCTCCCTCTCTCTTTGCCCCTCCCCCCACTCATGCTCTGTCTCTTTCTTTCAAATAAAAAAATAAAACCTAAAAAAAGTTTTGATTGCATAAGTATTACATGAATACATTCTTTCTTTTAAAAATTAATACATTATGGAAAAGAGTATAGAAGTTCCTTAAAAAGTTAAAAATAGAACTATCCTACAATCTTATAATTGCATTACTGGGTATTTACTCCCCAAATAAAAAAAGACTAATTAAAAGGGATACATGCACCCCTATGTTTATTGCAGCATTATTTACAATAGCCAAATTATGAAAGCAGCCCAAGTGTCCATTGATAGATGAATGGATAAAGATGTAAGAGATATAGGTGTGTCCACACACACCCCTCACATCTTTATATATATGTATATATTTACATATATAAATATATATTTTTTATATATATGAGCAATGGAGTATTATTCAGCCATTAAAAAAGAATGAAATCTTGCTATTTACAATGACATGGTTGGACTTAGTATAAGTAAATCAGTATAAGTAAATCAGTCAGAGAAAGGCAAATACCATGATTTCACTCATATGTGGAATTTAAGAAACAAAACAAATGAGCAAAGGAAAAAAAAGAGAAAGAGAGAGACAAACGAAGAAACAGACTTTTAATTGTAGAGAACAAATTGATGGTTACCAGAGGTGAGGTGGTGGAGATGAGTGAAATAGGTGATGGGGATAAGGAGTTCACTTACTGTGATGAGCACTGGGAGTTGTATGGAACTGTTGAATCACTATATTGTACACCTGAAACTATCGTAACACTATATGTTAACTATACTGGAATTAAAATAAAATTTAAAACCATTAAGACATTATAGATAAAAGTAAGGTCCCTTTTGGTCAGCACTTTCAATCTCATGTCCTTTTCCTTCTCATCAGTTATGATCATTGCTATATTTAACAATGAACTATTGGATAATATATAATAATATTATTATATTTCCAATAGTATATTAGAATATTTATGTATACTTCTATATATGCCAGTACACTATATACAACATATAGTATATATAATAATTGTTGTATAATAATTATATATTATAATATCATATATTATGTTGTGTAATATGTTATATATTATATTCCCTATTGTATATTATACTGTAAAATGTAGAAGTTAAATATGAAGATTATCTGGATTCAAATGTAAGTTCTTCCACCTTGGAACTACTCTGTGCTTCAGTTTTCTCATCTATAAAATGGAGATGATAGTCCCTATATCATTGTTTCGATTTTTAGTGTAAGAAGTCAATGATCTTTTAAAGAAATAAAAAATCAAGGAAAGTCTTTCATATTTACTTACATATTTATCATTTCTGATGCCCATTATTCCTCTGTGCAGTTGCAAATTTCTATCAGATCTCTTTCTGTTTGAAGAACATCTTCTAGTACATGTGTGCTGGTGATGTATTTTCTAAGCTATTATTTGTCTACAAAGTCTTTATTTTACTTTCATTTCTGAATTGTATTTTTGCTGGCTATAGAATTCTGTATTGATATTTTTGGTTTTATAGTACTTTATATATGTCATTTCACTGTTTTCTCATTTTTATAGTTTCTGACCAGAAGTCTTTTATAATTCTCTTTGTAAATTTGGCTTTATTTAAAATTTTCTTTCTATAACTGCTTTTAAATAATACGTTTATGATTTATGATGTAGTTTATGTTTTTTTGTGTGTTTGTTTTGGGGTTTTATTTTGGTGTTCACTTTGCTTCATGTTTGCTGAGTTTCTTGGGCTTTTATGTTTATAATTTTCATTTAATTAGAAAATATTCATCCGGTCATCCTCAAATATTTTCTCTGCCTTTCCATGCCCCTATATTTTTACCTACTGATACTTCAAGTTTGGTATATTAGTCTGCTTGCTTTGTCCTACAGGTCACTGAAGCTCTATTCATTTTTTTAAATGTTTTTTTCATTTCATTTTATTTTATTTCTTTTCAGTGTTCCAGAATTCATTGTTTATGCACCACACCCAGTGCTGTTCCTTTATTATTATTATTTTTTTAATCAAATTTTTCTTTGTGTGTTATTTTAGGTATTTTCTCATGCTATAAGTTTACGTTCACTAATCTTTTCTTCTGTTAATCACATCCTTTGTATTTTTTTATTCCTAAAAATTCCATTTGGATAATTTTTATGTCTTTTATTCTTCTAGTTTTGTTCATTTTTCCCTTTAAATCTTTCAGTATGTAATATTAGTAACTGGTATTTTAAAATCATTGTCTGAAAATTTTATCCCATTCATCGTTCCCTGTTCTATCAATGGATTTTTCTATAAAAGATTATACGTGGCATTCCTATTGCTTCTTTAGATGCCTGATTATTTCTTATTTCTTTAGGTTCCATTGTATTCCTTTGAAATGTATTGTACTTTGTTCTAGCAAGCAGTTAAATTATGCAGATCAATTTGAACTTTTTGATTCTTTAAAGCTTTGCCAGGATGGGTTTAGAGCAATCTTTACCCTGCAGCTAGGTTAACCCCCCTACAGAGTCTGAAATTTCTGAGGTCTCTACTGAAGGCTCTCCATATTATGACATCTCTCCTCTCTGACTGGTGAACTGTTCTTAGCCCCATTATGGGGTTGGTTCACCCTAACTCCCAGCCTCAAGGAATTTTACTGTATGGTTGTGGAGATGATTACTCTGCCAAAAAAAAGGACTCCTTTGCAAATCTTTTGAGTTGTTTTTTTACAGTTTTCTCACCTCTGGCACTCTACTCCACAAATTCTAGTCTTTTTGCCTTCTCTGAATCCTAATTTCATCTTCTCAACTCCATAAGTGTACTAAGCTACATATAATTCTCTCCTTGAGCTGCCTAGAAGCTGACACCTGGCAGAAAGCCAAGAAAATCACAGGGCTCATTTTGCTTGCTTCACTCTTCTCAGGGATCACAGACCAAACCTGCCTATTGTCTAATGTCTGAAAAGAGTTGGTTCATATATTTTGCCCAGTTTTCTAGTTATTTACAGTTGGAGGGTAATTCTCATAGCCCTTCCATGATATTGTGTTTTATATTAATCACACTTAAAAATTAATTCGTTTTTTCCTTCTCTTGGAGCAATTAAGTTTTTTTGTTGTTGTTGTTCCATAGTGTTACTATATTGATTCAGAAAATGTCCATTCTTTGGATGGTTGCTCTTGAATTTAGGGTTCTTTCAACAAGGATCTGTGGATCAGGGTTTTCAGACACACAAGTTGTGCACTGAGCAACTCCAGGAGGAGCCATTAACATGTCCATGCAATTGTGCAACATTACAGCTGGTATACAGGAACATCTTTACATATCTGTTCATATTTTTATTTTTTACTGTTGAATGATAAGTTCTCCAAATATAGAATTTATGTTCATAGGTAAATCCCTTTAGAGCTTTAAAGATATCACTCCATTTTAAAAATAGTCATCTCTGTTGCCTTTGAAATGCCTGATATAAAGTTGATTCTCCTTCTATTCTGGATGGTCTGTTTTTCTGGTAATTTTAAGGATTTTCTAATTATCCTTCATGTTCTAGAATTTCAGTGTCAATACTCAAAACTATAGGCTTTAAAACATTGATCCCCCTTGGCAGTCTTTTGGATTTTTCTATTTGAGTCCTCATGATATTCTATGATAGAAAGTGTTAAGGATAGAAAGTGTGTGTGCTTGTGTGTTTGACGTGGGGAAAAAGGTAGTCAAAACCTCATCCTCCATTAAGTACATTGAATAGATATGCCTATAACTGGGTATAACAATTATTTCTTTTTGGTATATACTTAGAAGTGTAACTGCTAAGTCGTGGAGTGGGTAGATATTTACCTTTAAGAGATACTGCCAAACAGTTTTCCAAAGAGATTGTGCCAATTACACTTCTGCCAGCAATCCAATTGCCCAACATTCTTGTCAACACGTTGTATTGTCAGTCTTTTCAGTTTTTTTTCATTCTGCTAATGTGTGATGGTGTCTCTTTGTGGTTTTAAATGGCTTTCCCTGATGAGCAATAATTTGGGGTCCCTTTCGGTACATTCATTGGTCACTTGTCTTCTTTTATAACATATATGTCATTTCATTGACTCAGTTTAAAATTTTTAAAAACATATATTCTATATGTGTGTCCTTCACTGGATTTTTGTGTTGTAGGTATATTCTCCTGCTCTGTGATCTGTTTTTTCACTCTCGTATTGGTGTCTTTTGATGAACATAAATTCTTAGGATGAATTAAATCTAATTTAACTTTTTTTTTTTTATAGTTAGTGCCTTTGCCTCTTGCTTAAGAAGTCATTTTCTGCCTGAAGTCATGAAAATATTTTTTTTCATAAATATTTTTTATGTTTTCACCTTTTTTATATTTATTTACCAGATGACTTCAAATTATTTTTTAACTGTATGGTGTGAAGCAGTCATCAAGGTTCATTTATTTTTTTCCACACAGATATCTAATTGTTTTAGTATAATTTACTAAAATTGTCATTTTTTAATTGCAGAATTTCAGTGGTGGTTTTTTCGTATTCTATTGCATTTAGTTCATATTTTACAAATTTGATTATATATGTGTTCGTTTAAATATAATTCCTTATTCTCTTCCATTGGTCCACTCTTGTAATTACAATAGCTTTATAATAGGTCTTGTATTATTTCTCCCAATTTCTTCTTTCTTTTTTTAAAAAAAGATTTTATTTATTTATTTATTTGACACAGAGAAAAAGACAAGAAGAGAAGGAACACAAGCAAGGAAGTGTGAGAGGGAGAAGCAGCCTTCCCACCAAGCATGGAGCCCAACTTGGGGCTCGATCCCAGGCTCCTGGGATCATGACCTGAGCTGAAGGCAGACTCTTAATGTCTGAGCCACCCAGGTGCCCACTCTCCCAATTTCTTCTACTTCAACATTTGTCTTTTTAAGTTCTTACATTTATATTTAAGTTCTTTCTTTTTTTTTTTTTTTAAAGATTTTTATTTATTTATTTGACAGACACACAAGTAGGCAGAGAGGCAGGCAGAGAGAGGAGGAAGCAGGCTCCCTGCTGAGCAGAGAGCCCGATGTGGGCCTCGATCCCAGGACCCTGAGATCATGACCTGAGCCGAAGGCAGAAGCTTTGACCCACTGAGACACCCAGGCACCCTATATTTAAGTTCCTAAATATGTTTATTTAAGTTCTTATATTTAAGTTCTTAAAAAGTATATTTTAGACTCATTTGTCATTTTCAAAAAAAAAAAATCCTTGCCTGGGATTTGGTTTTGACTTTCATTGGATCTAGATAAGTTTGAGGAGAATCAAATCTTAATAAACTTGAATTCTTCCAATCCATTTACATGGACTCTATTCCATGACTCTATTTATTTAGGTCTTCTTTACTTTCTCTTTAATATTTTGCAGTTTTCATCATATACTGGTCATATAGATCTTTGGTTAGGTTCATTTCTACATATTTTATTTTTTATGAGATTGTATACAGTTTTTTTTTTAACTTCAATTTCCTTTTTTCTTGTTTTTAGGTCACAGAAATACAATTAATCTTTGTATGTTGATTTTGATATTAGTGTCACTCTAAATTCACTTATTAATTCTAATAGTTTGCAGATTATTTTGAGTTTTCATGTATAATGTATATATGTATATTATAATATATGTATATTTCATATACATAACCATGTATATGGTTATGTCTTCTGCAAATAAAGATAGTGGCTCTTTTCCAATATTTTTAGCTTTCTCTTCCTTTTTTTTTTGTGTGTGTGATTTTACTTTTTTCTCAGTGTTCCAAGATTCATTGTTTATGCACCACACCCAGTGCTCCATGCAATACATACATACCACCAGGGTCACCCAACCCTCATCCCCTCCCCTTCAAAACCCTCAGTTTGTTTCTGAGTCCACATGGTTCTTCTCCCCCGCTGATTTCCCCCAGCTCACTTCTCTCCAGCTCCCAATGTCCTCTGTGTTATTCCTTATGCTCCACAAATAAGTGAAACCATATGATAATAGACTTTCTCTGCTTGACTTATTTCACTCACATAATCTCTTCCAGTCCCATCCATGTTGATACAAAAGTTGGGTATTTATCCTTTCTTTTTTTTTTCCATTTTATTTTATTTTATTTCTTTTCAGTGTTCTGAAATTCATTGCTTATGCACCACACCCAGTGCTCCATGCAATATGTGCCCTCCTTAATACCCACCACCAGGCTCACCCAACTCCCCACCCCCATCCCCTCCCAAACCTTCAGTTTCTTTCTCAGAGTCCACAGTCTCCCATGGTTTGTCTCCCCCTGCAATCTTCCCCAACCCACTTCTCCACTCCGTCTCCGAATATCCTCTGTGTTATTCCTTATGGTCCACAAGTAAGTGAAACCATATAATACTTGACTCTCTCTGCTTGACTTATTTCATTCAGCATAATCTCTTCCAGTCCCATCCATGTTGATACAAAAGTTGGGTATTCATCCTTTCTGATGGAGGCATAATACTCCATTGTATATATGGACCCCATCTTCTTTATCCATTCATCCAGTGAAAGGCATCTTGGTTCTTTCCACAGTTTGGTGACTGTGGCCATTGCTGCTATGAACATTGGGGTACTGATGGCCCTTCGTTTCACTCCATCTGTATCTTTGGGGTAAATACCCAGTAGTGCAATTGCATGTTCATAAGATAGCTCTATTTTTAATTTCTTGAGGAATCTCCACACTGTTTTCCAAAATAGCTGCACCAACTTGTATTCCTACCAACAGTGTAAGAGGGCTCCCCTTTCTCCACATCCTCTCTGACACTGTTTGTTTTACTGTCTTGTTAATTTTGGCCATTCTAACTGGTATAAATGGTATCCTAATGTGGTTTTGATTTGAATCTCCCTGATGGCTAATGATGATGAACATTTTTTCATATGTCTGTTAGCCATTTGTATGTCTTCATTGGAGAAGTGTCTGTTCATGTCTTCTGCCCATTTTTTGACATGATTATCTGTTTTTTGAGTGTTGAGTTTGAGGAGTTCTTTATAGATCTTGGATATCAGCCCTTTGTCTGTAGTGTCATTTGCAAATGTCTTCTCCTATGCTGTGGGTTGTCTCTTTGTTTTGTTGACTGTTGATTGTTTCCTTTGCTGTGCAGAAGCTTTTGATCGTGGTGAAGTCCCAAAAGTTCATTTTTGCTTCTGTTTCCTTTGCCTTTGGAGACATGTCTTGAAAGAAGTTGCTGTGGCCGATGTTGAAGAGGTTACTGCCTATGTTCTCCTCTAGGACTTTGATAGATTCCTGCCTCACATTTAGGTCTTTTATCCATTTCAAGTTTCTCTTTGTGTATGCTATAAGAGAATGGTTGAGTTTCATTCTTCTACATATAGCTGTCCAATTTTCCCTGCACTGTTCATTGAAGAGAATGTGTTTTTTTCACTGTGTATTTTTTTTTTCCTGCTTTGTTGAAGATTATTTGACTATAGAGTTGAGGGTCCATATCTGGGCTCTCTACTCTTCCACTGGTCTGTGTGTTTGTTTTTGTGCCAGTACCATGCTGTCTTGGTGATCACAGCTTTGTAGTAAAGCTTGAAATCAGACAGCATGATGCCCCCAGTTTTGTTTTTCTTTTCAACATTTCCTTAGGATTTCAGGGTCTCTTCTGGTTCCATACAAATTTTAGGATTGTTTTTTCCAGCTCTTTGAAAAATGCCAATGGAATTTTGATCAGGATGGCATTGAAAGTATAGATTGCTCTAGGCAGTATAGACATTTTAACAATGTTTATTCTTCTGATCTATGAGCATGGAATGCTCGTCCATCTTTTTGTATCTTCTTCAGTTTCTTTCATGAGTGTTCTGTAGTTCCTCGAGTACCCTGATTCCCAAACCAGGAAAAGATCCCATCAAAAAGGAGAATCTCAGACCAATATTCCTGATGAATATGGATACCAAGATTCTCAACAAGATCCTAGCTAATAGGATCCGACAGTGCATTAAAGAGATTGTCCACCATGACCAGGTGGGATTTATCCCTGGGATTCAAGGGTGGTTCAACATTTGCAAATCAATCAATGTGATAGAACAAATCAATAAGAGAAGAGAGAAGAACAACATAGTCCTCTCAATTGATGCAGAAAAAGCATTTGACAAGATACAGCATCCATTCCTGATTAAAACACTTCAAAGTATAGGGATAGAGGGAACATGCGTCAACTCTGTAAAATCTATCCGTGAAAAACCCACAGCGAACATCATTCTTAGTGGGGAAAAGCTGACAGCCTTCCCTTTTAGATCAGGAACACAACAAGGATGTCCACTCTCACCACTGTTGTTCAACATAGTTCTGGAAGTCCTAGCAACAGCAATCAGACAATAAGAAGAAATAAAAGGTATTCAAATTGGCAAAGAAAGAAGCCAAACGCTCTCTCTTCACAGATGATATGATACTTTATACAGAAAATCCCAGACTCCACCCCCAAACTACTAGAACTCATACCTTTCCCTTTTTTTGGAGACTTCCCATACAATGTTGAGAATATCTGATGGTGATGCACATTGTTGTTCTTGGACATTGTTGGTTGTCACCACTGAGGAGATGGTGCCACTGGCAAAATGCACAGGCCCTACTCCTACAACAAAGGATTACCCAGATCCAATGACAATAAGGCCTAGTTGAGAAATCTTGATGTAAAGGAAAGCAGACTAACATCTCATCAACCTCAGGGCATGGCTATTGATATTCATAACCTTGACCCGGAATCATTTGGAAAACATTAGACTATGATCAGTAGACCCTAAAATATAATGGATTCTTGAAAAGTTTATGTAAAGGTGGTTAATATTTGCAACAATTGAGGCCTTTAGGACATGTTTCAACTGTCTAAAAGATTAATTTATGTGAAAGACCAAATAGTGCCAAATGCAGGAAGTATTACAGAAAGTCAAGACCTCTTTATAATTTTTGTATTGTTCAAGATAATTAAAAAAACATTTCTGGATTACTGGATTGATATTTTCACAAAGAGATTCTTTTTTTAAAAAGTTCTAAAACAAACTGCGGTTTGTACTTCATGGCCCCAGTGAACATTCTTCCTCCCTATAGAGAGTTTTACACAATAGTCAGCGTGCACCTCGGACCTCAGCAGCATTTGGCTATCAGCTGGGAGCTCATTCAAGAGAGTTCCTTCTGCAGATCAATCATTCTTTTCACTTTCAGAGCTGGGGCACACTCAGTTGGGGCATGAAAAAGCCAACTAAATTTGGTGTAATTGCAGCAGGTTTCTGGAATTCATCTGAATGGAGTGGAGGAAGAGCAGGAAGGTGTCATGGGAGAAAAATATGCAAAAGTTCATGAAAGGATAAAATGTGCTGGAAATAAAATGAATAAGGAATGACATCTGGAAATTGATTGAAAAAAGGCAACAAATGAAAGTGCATCTGGGGAAGAGAAAACAGGACCCAGATTGCCACAGATCAGGAAAGATAGGAGCATAGAGAAAGTTCTATTAAAAACAAAACAAACCAAAAACCCCTGTGGCCTTGTGACATGCATGTGGAACCAAACAAACTTGGGTTGACTTTCTGACCAAGAGGTCTCAATTGATACTTAAGCGTGCTTTCTGAGCTATGAAATATGTGCATAAAGGAAGCCCAGAAGAGCCAGTGGTAAGGAAAGGTGGCACTGCTTTGGCAAAATTCAAAAATGTGCAGAGTTGAGTGGAGATGGTCTTTGTAACTGATGGGGGTCATGTATTAGGCAGCAAGAAGCAAATTTCATTGCCTCTTTGACTGCTGCATTTATGTCTCACATTCCACCTGTCTCTTTAATGAAATACTTTGTTGAGTCCTGGGTGACAATATCATCAAGCTGCTCAGATGATCCTGGTTTGTGATGCGGCATGAGTGCATTTCTTGGTGTATTTTAACATAACACTGAATAATAGCCACATTGGCATTGCTGGTCATAAATCATGCTATCATCACACTCTCCAATCATGCAGAGCCAATCATAATTTTGCCTATCCATCTACAGGATGAAGAGAACCTAACATTATCCACTGGACCTCAATGTCCTCATTTAAGTCACAGAGGAATGAGTGTGTAATACAATCTTAAGATACAAAATGAATCTGTCACATCAAATCTCCTGGGGTGATGAGGTGAAGACCACCAGAGCTTCTGGCTAATGATTCTGGTGGAGACTCAAAACCAGGACAGAATGCTTTTCATTGCTGAGATTGTGATACGACTATTCATCAAAAACCTAGTCATGTTACTCAGGAAACTCACAAATTTCTTCTTGCTCTAGTATTTTCGTCCTTTGCTTTCAATATCTTTTCTCTTTAGTTCTTTTGGTCCACTCTGTAATGCTAAGCCTCAAAGTTTAAAGAAGGGACATTATTTTGTAGTACATGTTATACTAATCTGTGGAGAAAAGGATGGCAGGGAAATCATCTATCCATTTCGCCTCTAAAGACAAATATGACACAATACACAGATACCTCCTGTTATGGGTTGAATGCCCCCTAACTTCATATATTAAAGTCTTACCCCAGTATCTCAGAATGTGACTGTATTTGGAGAAGTTATTAAGTAATTAAATAAGTAATTAAATTACAATGTGGACTTTAGGGTAGGCCCTAATATAATGCCTGGTGTTCTTATAAGAAGACAAGATTCAGATACACGTACACAAAAAGGGAAGATCATATGAAGACACAGAGAAGACAGCCATCTACTACTTAAGGAGAGAGGCCTCAGAGGAAACCAGCTGTGCCAACACCTTGATCTTGGATTTCTAGCCTCCAGAACTGTGAGGTAACAAATTTCTATTGTTTAAACCATCAGGCATGTGGTACTTCGTTGTGACAGCCCTAGAAAATAAATATGTCCACATACAATTTGATGTCTTTTATGGATAAATAAATATTTTCTTCAAGTTTAAGTGGAGTATTAACCAAATACTGAGTGTTTTAAAGAAAATGAAGAGATAATATCAAATAACCCCTATAAACTTTTTTCACATTAAATGGACAGACAGCAGTGTGAACCCATGGTACAAATGTCTTCATTTAATTTTGCATAATATCAAACCAACAGATTGAGATTTAAGTGTATATGGGCTCTGGGAAGTGACAACAGGAAATCATTATAGAGGAGTAGAGAAGTAAAACAGAAAAGTTGGGTTAAAAAGCAGGCTACCATTATAGGCAACTGGGGCTCAATCCCATCAGAGAACTCTGAGAGAGGGTGTAGAACATGCCTCAGAACTGTTGCTCCTAAAGAGTGAGGCAGGTGCAAACAATAAAATAACTAGAAATAAACTTAACCAAAGAGGTGAAAGATCTGTACTCTGAAAAATGTAAAACACAAATGAAAGAAATTCAAGATGATGCAAAGAAATGGAAAGACATCCATGCTCATAGGTTGAAAGAACAAATATTGTTAAAATGTCTATACTACCTGAAGCAATCTATACATTTAATGCACTCGCTATCAAAATGCCAACATAATTTTTTTCAGAGAACTAGAATAAATAATCCTAAAATTTGTATGGAGCCCCAAAGGACCTCAAATAGCCAAAGCAATCTTGGAAAAGAAAAACAAAGCATCACAATTCCAGATATCAAGTTATATTATAAATTGGTAGTAATTAAAAGGGTATGATACTGACATACAAATAGACACATAGATTGATGGAATAGAACAGAAAACCCAGAAATAAACCCACAATTATATGGTCAATTAATCTTTGACAAAGGAGGAATGAATATGTAATAGGAAAAAGACAGACTTTTCAATAAATGGTGTTGGGAAAACTGGACAGCCACATCCAAAAGATTGAAACTAAACCACTTTTTTACTCCATACATAAAAATAAATTCAAAATGGATTAAAGACCTAAATGTGTGACCTAAAGCCACAAAAATCCTTGAAGAGAGCACAGGCAGTAATTTCTCTGACATCAGCCATAGCAACTTTTTTTTCTAGATAGGTTCTCCCGGGGCAAGGGAAATAAAAGCAAAAATAAACTCTTGGGAATACATCAAAATGAAAAGTTCCTGCACAGAGAAAGAAACAATCAACAAACCTAATGATAAGGAGAAGGTATTTGCAAATGACATACCTGACAAAGGGTCGGTATCCAAAAATACATAAAGGTATATATAAAATACATAAAGGGTCAGTATCATCAGTATCCAAAATATATAATGAACTTAAACAATTCAACACCAAAACACCCCCCAAATAATCCAATTTAAAAAATGGGCAGAAGGTGAACAGACATTTCTCCAAAGAAGACATAGAGCTTGTCAATAGACACATGAAAAGATGCTCAACATCACCTATCATCAGGGAGATGCAAATCAAAAGTACAGTGGGACACCACCTCACACCTATCAGAATCACTTAAAATAAAAAACACAAGAAACAACAGTTATTGGCGAGGATGTGGAGAACCCTCCTGAACTGTTGGTGGGAATGCAAACTGGTACAGCCACTGTGGGAGATAGTATGGAGGTTCCTCCAGAAATTTAAAATAGAACTACCTTACAATCCAGTAATCACACTGCTAGATATTTAACCACCCAAATACAAAAACACTAATTCAAAGGGATACCTGCACCCCTGTGGTTACTGCAGCATTATTTATAATTGCTGAACTATGGAAGCAGTCCATTTGTCTATCAATAGATGAATGGATAAAGATGTGGTATATATATATATATATATATACACACACCATGGAATATTATTCAGCCATAAAAAGAATGAAATCTTGCCATTTGCAACAACATGGATGGAGCTAGAGAGTATCAGGCTAAGCGAAATAAGTCAGTCAGAGAAAGAAAAATACCAAATGATTTCACTCATATGTGGAATTAAGAAACCGAACAAAGGAGAAAAAGAAAAAAAGAGAGAGAAGAAAAAGAGAGAAGGAGAGGTAAACCAAGAAAGAGACTCTCAAGGAGAGAGAACAAACTGAACGGTTACCAGATGGGAGGTGGGTGGGAGGATGGTCAAGGAGGAGATGGGATTCAAGAGTCCAGTTATCGTGATGAAAAAATTAGGTTACGACATCCAAGTGCTTAACTCCATGCCTGGTACAGCCTAAACAATGGGTGTTCACCATCAATATCATCATTGTTAAGGTGGATATTATTACTCTGGTGGATGGCTGGGCTGCTGTGGGGGCCTGGCCCTCCACAGCTCAATAGAAACAGGTCCTTTGAGGGAAATGTATAGATGACACTCCCTGCCTATAATGAGACTAGTCTTTTTCACTTATTTATAAAGCATTGGAAATGCCAATATTTGTGCGGTGAGTAGCCCACGATGGCCATGTTTTTATCCCATTACAATTCAGGTTTTATCTCCTCTGACAGGAGGTTATGTTAATATTGAATCAATTCACTCAAACATAATCCTTAAAGAGAAAAAATGTCTGGTCAAATAAAACGACAGGCCACCTGTCATGTGGTTCCCGGCTGAAGAGAAGTTCTGAAGGTGTTCACTCACACAAAAGACTCCCATCAGAGCCATCTTCCCAGAGTGTGTTAATTATTTTCAGTGTCTCCAGGAAGCCTGGGAGACACTTGGTGACAAACGTCCTGGCTTAATGCACTAGGGATGACTCAAGGGTTATTAGTCTTCCATGCACTAGCACGCAGGCCTCAGCTGTTACCTAACCATAGCTGGGAGTTCACCTTGCAGAAGACACACCAGGCCCAATGGGCCCACCTGAATGAACACTGAAGCTGAGCCTGAATCCCCCAGTGGAGGGCCTACAGGAGCAAGAGATGGCACACAGCATACATCCCAGGATCCAGGCTTATGTTTAGGTTTCATAGTTATCTGAATCCATCGATTTCTTTTGTTTGCTAGAATTATTTGATTGGGGTTTTTGTTACTTCAAACTGGAAGAAGCTTATCTTCTTACCAATAAAAATACTTGTAAATCATATATTACTTTCACTTTTCTTTCTCAGATTTTTAACTTTTTTAAAAAATATTTATTCTTTTTTCTAAGTTGTGGTAAAATACACTTAACATAAAATATACTTTTGCCTTATTAGCTCAGGCTTCTATAATAGCAGACCATGGTCTGAGTGGCTTAAACAGCAGAAATGCATTTCTACTGTCCTGGAAACTGGGGAGTTTGAGATCAGGGTGCCAGCATGATTGAGTTTGGGTGAAGGCCTTCTTCCTAGTTTACAGATGGCTGCCTTCTTGCTCTGCACTCATATGGCTAAAAGAGAGCAAGAGACATTTCTTCTGTCTCTTCTTATAAGGGCACTAACTTATTCGTGAAGGCAAGTGCTTAACCAACAGACTGAAACACCTAGACACCCCTGAGATCATCTTTCTTAAAGTAGCATTTTACAGCTATAAATTTCCCTCTAACTACTGCTTTAACTGCTCTCATAAGCGTGTTTTTTAAATTAGTTGATTTATTTATTTATTTATTTATTTATTTTTCAGAGAGCGAGCGAGCGCAAACAGGGGAAGCAGCAGGCAGAGGGAGAAGCAGCCTCCCGACTGAGCAAGAAGACCCATGTGGGACTTGATCCCAGGACTCTGATGATGACATGAGCTGAAGTCAGATGCTTAACTGACGGAGTCACACAGGCATCCCTGTTTTTTAAGTTTATAAATTTCTAAGCATTTTCTGATTTTCCTGTGATTTCTTCTTTGAAGCATTTTCTGATTTTCCTGTGATTTCTTCTTTGAAGCATTGTTTTTTAAGAAGGTGGTGTTTAATTTTCACCTTTGTGACTGTTCCAAATTTCCTTCTATTATTGATTTCTAATTTTATTCAATTGTGCTCAGAGAACATAACTGGTATGATTTTAGTCCTTTTGAATTTATTTATTTGTATCGATAGAAATGTATGATCTAGCCTGGAGAATGTGTCATGTACACTTGAGAAGAATGTACATTCTCTTGTTCTTGGGTATAGTGTTCTCTCCATGAGGTGTGGTTGGCTTATTATGCTTTTCAAATCTTCTATTTAGTTGTCAATTTTTTGTCTCTTATCCTATCTGTTATTGCAAGTGGAGTATTTGAAGTCTCCAACTATTATTGTTGAATTGTCTGTTTCTCCCTACAATCCTGTCAGCCGTTGCTTCATGTTTTTTGGTGCTCTGTTGTTAGGTGCAGCTGTTTTTTAAGTTAGAGAGGAGGGGAAAGATGAGTTATAAACAAAATTTCATGTATTCTGTCTTTTATTTTTATCCATGTAGTTCCCTCATTTTTTAAATGTAGATTTGAGTTACTGTCTAGTGCCCTTTCAATTTCACTCAAAAGGACTCTCTTTAATATTTTTTGTAGGGCAGTTCTCAGTTTCCTTTATTGCCTTCTTATTTAATATTTTTTAAGAAAGAAGACGATGTATCCATGGGAGTGGTTATGAAATCTTTAAAGATAACTGATAAAATGTTAAAACAATAATTAGTCCTTGTTATAAAAAGTATTTTGCTTTCTTTGGAGATACTGTAGTTCTTTTATTTGAACCAGTTCTATAGGTTCTCTTGTTTCTAAAACTGAAAAAAAAAAAATTCTTTTCTGTAAGAGTGATGGAAAAACCCTTCCTGAATGTAGCAATGCTAATAATTAAATTATGAAAAGCACTTCAGTCTTTAATTATGAAATAAATTCTTTGTGAAATCAAACCGAAGTCTATAAACAATGGTATTTGTTTAAAAAACTGAACAAATAATGGCAAGTTTGGATAAAGGCACAGAACATAATTCTTGAATATTGAGTGGTTGGATTGTCTTTCATAACTCCTTCCAAAGTGTTTTATACATATTAATTTAAACCTCACAAGTGTTCACTGGTAGATCATTTATCCACAAGTGTTTGCCAGTAGATCGTTTGTCCCAGAGATGGAGGATGTAATTGAAGATACAACTAATGGAGTCTGGAATCATAATTTTCTTACCAGAAGCAAATGTGATTTCTTTTAGAATAGTCCTGGACCTTTAGAGAGAGCTAGTAGGCATCTGGCTAATAGCATTTGTATTTAATCATGGACAAAGAAGAATCTAAAATAGGCCTTGGCAAGTGGCAAGTGTATTTAGTGGCCTTGCACCATAGAAACATGTAAATTTGCAATGTACAGTAATCCCACACTGTTTCTGATCTTGCCCATCACAGACTCTCTTGTTTCCTTGGCCAGGTAAGCAGGGAGGCAAGTTCCCTCCTTCAAGGCACTGAGGAACTGACTGCTGTCATAAAACATCTGCTGATAATATTTGGGCCAAG
Source organism: Mustela nigripes (assembly GCF_022355385.1). Classification (NCBI taxonomy): domain Eukaryota; kingdom Metazoa; phylum Chordata; class Mammalia; order Carnivora; family Mustelidae; genus Mustela; species Mustela nigripes. The sequence continues at coordinate 123,896,244 of NC_081557.1, read as the reverse complement.
CAAGCATTGTCCATCTTACTCAAGAATAGTACTTTGCTCAAGCCTTTCTGGAGAGTTCCTTCTCAGCATGACTCATCAGGAAGTTTTCTCAGAAACTTAGTGGCTATCTGTGAGGTCCAGCCACTAATGATCTACCTTCCTGTTCAGGCAGGATATTTTCCCTTCACCAGCTAAAGAAATTCTTTTTATAAAGAGTTCTCCTGCTGAGCTTTTGGAGGATTAAGTGCCTAGTTGAGTGCCCTCCACCAGGGAAAGCTGGAATGGATTTGGTTTATTTCCTAACTGTGTGGAATCCATTTTGAAAACTGTCAACTAGAGCAGATTAACAGAATGATTCCCATAAGCTATTTGGCTTATTCCCATAAGCCATAGTTCTGAGGGCTTGACCTCAAGTCTTACCTATTTTGAAAGTGATGCATTGAACAGGGAAGAGTAAAACAAACCATTTCGATGAATCTTGATACTTTATGAAAAGCAGGTCTAATGCTAATCCAATACGATTTTTCAATGGAAGTCTTTTTGTTAGAGGAGCAATTTTTCTCAAGTTCTCTCCATCTAGCAGGTTACCTGAGGTCTAGTTTATTTACATCTTCCACTAGGTGGCAGGACTTCTAAGCAATGTTGCAAATGTGTCCCAGAAAGTTCTCTTGGAACAGAGAAGTTAGAATCGTCAACATTTGATGCAGGTCAAGAAGTTTAACTGGATTATGCCTCTGGGTTTCTATGATTACCTTGCTCTACATTCCTCCCTGTAATGCAGTTTATTTTTCCGGACAAACAATGCATTAAGAATGTGTTTTTGCTTTTGGCATGATGTCTCCGTTGCAGAAATTATTTTAATCACAGATCGTTGACTGAAACATCTGTGGTTTCTTATTTTCAACAGGAATGAGGAGTGCACTCTGGACTCTGAAAGGATAAAGGATAGAATCTTTCATTTCCATCTAAATTGTCAAGGGAGGAGGATGGAGTATTGGTGCCAGTGGGAGAAGGTTGGAGTGTTTGGGACCAAATAGAATGAAAATACGTAAAAGGAAATAAAAGGTATGATATGTAAGAAATGGCAAACACTACAAATGGAAGAGAAAGTCAACTTCTTCTATGAATTAGCATTTTGGATTATTGGGTTCAAATTATGTTTTCCTTAAATTTCGTCACTGAATCATGGCCTTTGGCTCATGATTCAGTGTGAGTGGCATTTGGGGTGATCCTAATAGAGAAATTAGTCAAGATACTTTCAAAATCATGTCATCAAATACTTGTCATCAAATATTTTCCCTGATATCTGAAAATAAACAGGTGAAAAATGAAAAGGTCAAATTGCCATAAACTTTTGGCTTTTGTTATGGGCAGTTGTGAATAGCATCACTCACTCTCAGATAACTGGAGTTTGAATTACATGAAATAAAGCCTTTGGAATTAAGTTGATGGGTGGTCTGTATTTTAGTTTGTTACTCTGGCACTTGGGTACCAATACTTAATATTCATGATTAAGTCCAAGGAGGAAAATTCTTGAAATTACACCCTTCTTTTGGAGAAGAATCTCATCTCACCCAAACTTTTCATTTCACCAATGTGTTTTAGCTTTCCTCCACAGAGCAGGGGTAGAGTTCCAAGCACCATTAAGTGTTTACCTTTGGTTCACTTGCTGTAGAATGTGACAGGTTTACAGATGTGCTTCCTATACAAAGACAAGGAACCTGTGTGTGTCTCTCTTCTGCAACACAAAACCTCATTAAAGCCTGTAAAAATGCAGATACAGCTGTTGGGAAAGTTCAGGCATAGCAACTCCCCAAATGTGTCATCTGTTGTCTCCTTGGCTGCTCCTGTGAAGGTCTGGCTCTCACAGACAGGTGCCCTTATTTATAAACACCTCCCATGAAGACGGTCAAAGGTGTAAGGTGTGCCTGTCCTGTCAGGGTGAGTGATGGGTACAGTAGGAAGGAGTCCAGGGGTGGGATTGTGGTGAGTTGAAACCTGAGTTCTTCTAATTCTTTGGAGCAGGACACCTGGAAGCTCCTCCTGCCACTTCCCCCTCACAGATCCTGTTTTTTTTTCAGATCCAGGAGGGTGGAGAGAAGCCAATAAATAGCCTGTGGATGTGGAGGGGGATGGCATGAAGTCCCAGTCAGTGAATTTCAAAAAGCCTCTCAGGAGTGCAAACAAAGCTATCATGAGGTCGCGGGGTCATGAGGTCATTCTTAGATTTTCATTTTGGTGGCCCTTACACTCTACGGGGCCTGCTTTTGACCCACTGCCCTAGCAGTCAGGCTTCTTTTTTCCTGCTTCTTTTGCCTTTTGAAATTCTCTGGGTCAAGGCCATGGTGAGGTAGGGAAATACTTGAAAAGAATGAGCACTGCGAAATCTCCTTCATCTGCTGCATCAGCCCAGCCCTTTGGTCACTCTTGAAACATGGGTTGGTTCTTCCACAAGGAGGGTGATCAATCACACGTGGGTTTTCAGACTTGTAAAATGAGGATATTCTTTTCTCCTTTATTTTGAATTTATGTTAGTACTCATCAAATCCAGGAGTTCATGCTTGATAGTACCAATTAAGTGTTACAATCGCATGACTCTGTTTCCGATTTGTCTTGAGAAAGGAAACTTACTTTAGATACCAGTAATAGACTAAGTTTTTCCCTAAGAGACAAAGCAGTGTACAAGCAAGTTCATATGTTGTAAAAGAATGGCTTTGGAACTAGGCATAATTGGTTTAGATTTCTCATTCAGCATGTAGTATGTATGAATGACCTCAGACAAGTCACTCTTACTCCGTTGTGCCTTAGTTTTCTCCCTCTGTCGGGTAGGGATATAACATCTCTCTGTCAGCGCTGGGACTGGGTGAGTGCACTCATTCTGTTGCGGAGTTCAGGCTCAGTGCATGCTGATTTCTTCCTTCAACCATTCACAACAGAACCTGTTTAAAAACAAGGACTAATCACAAAGCAGCGCCTCTAAAATGTTATCTTCTTGGTTGAATTTTAATCATAGAAGAAAATGCTTTCCTGGATGCATTGGAGTTTTCTGCTGTTTTCCTTCTCCTGGAAGAAACCCTGGGTCCAAGAAGGGCAGTTAAAGACAATATTGGGTGCATGAGAAATGAGTAGAACACAAGTGGTGTCCTAATCAGGAAGATTTTCTTTTTTCCTTCTGGTCGTAGAATTTTCCTTTGCCTCTATTAATACCCATCTCAAGAGATAAAAGCGTGTATGTGCCTTTCTTCATCCATGTGACACCTTTTCTGAAGTTATTGATGTAGTCTTGCCATTTGATAGAAATCTAATTCCAGGGATAGTAACAGAAGAATGTTAGAACTGAAAGAAACTATCTTTATTATTAAAACAGAATGTCGGGAGGGCTTAGGGGGGAGTTTGAGAACCTGGAGATGTCATACAGTGAGTTCAAAGCACAGTGGGGTTTAAAATCTAGATCATTTGATTTTTAATCCCAAACCCTCTATTTCAGAATGGGTGTTTCATCGTAAGTGGTTGTGCGTTTCTTCTCTCAGCTGCTACACTTGGTTGACGAGGAAGATGAAAGCCAACATTAAGAAGTGGGGAGGCTTTTTGCTTGTCTTCACACAATCCTTTATTGACTTGAAAGAAAGGAGGCAGATGGATTCAAGGTGGAAAGAAGGAAAGAATCAAGAATGACTTTTCCAGGCGGCTGTCACCGCAGAAGTTTCTGTTTGGGGCAAATATTAGAATATTGAATCTTGAGTTTGCCATTTATTCTATCAATTAATTAAATAGAGACTCATGGGTTTGAGGCACATCTAGTTAATATAATTTGTGGGAAATCAGAAGGCATATTTATTAAAGATGTATAAGGAACTATCTCATATGGGTTTGTTTTGATAATGTATGAAACTAAATCATAGTGAGATTTCTCAGGCTTTACAACTATGTATTAAAAATTAACAGCCAGTCTCTGGCCAAAATCTTCTCTCTAACCTGTGTTCCATATCTCGTTCCAAGAGCAGCATACTCGGCCAAGCATACCGGATGGGACATCTGCCTGGAAAGGAGAATTTTGCCCTGAGTTTGAAGGTGTTATTTTTCCCATGGTTTGATTTGCCTGGCATTCTTTGCCTGGCATTTTTTTCCTTTTCCTTTGCAAGGAAAGGGAGAAATGAGGAGTGTTAGTTGCTGACGAAGTCAAGAGGGTGCTGAGGCTGGCTGGGTTTATTACTTTTGGCCGATAAATGGTGTGATGTGGTTTTACTTCCTATTTGTAGAGCCTTTCTAGAAACCTGGGCCCTGTTCTTCAGTGAGTCCTCCTTGTCGGCTTATATATATTAAAAGAGAAAGAATGAAAGTCCAAAAGAAGGAAAGGGGATTTTAAAAAGCAGTTCTTTTGAGAGAACAGGAAACCCCATGGAAAAGCAGTGGAACCAGAAGGAATAGTGCAGAAGATGATTAACAGCCTGCAAAACTGTCTTTCTGGTATAGAATTTGGGGAATTTGCATGCGTCCTGTCTCTCTCGTAGCCCACTGCAGGTACTAATAATGAGAACAACAGTATCAGAGATGACATGTGTGTTGCACATCCCAGTTTATCAATGACTTGTTTGCACACACTATTTCATTTAAATAATGAAGGCATGGAACACAAAGCAAACTTTTTGAGTATTAATATTATCCCACTAGGGCTTGGGCCCCAGGATGACGCATGGTAGCAGCACAGAAGGGGAGACAGTGGGCCTGGCATCTAGGTATCTGGTTTTGGTTCTGCTCTGTCGTCAAAGCCTTGAATGCCGCATAAGCCCCCGGGCCCGTTTTCTCATCTTTAATGCAACAGTATTTTGTGAGATGATCTTTAAGAATCCTCCCAGTACCCACAGCCCAATTCTATGATCCATTTCCCTTGATGAGAAGAAATTTTCATCTTAGGCAAGGCATCATATCTCTTGGGCACCTCCTTGGCTCAGTTAGTTGAGTGCCCAATTCTTGATCTCAGCTCAGGTCTTGATCTCAGGGTCGTGCGTTCAAGCCCGGTGTTGGAGCCTACTTAGGAAAAAAAAAAAAAAAGAAAGAAAGAAAGGCTATCTCTGCTCTTGGAGGAAGCTCTGTATGGCAGCCAGCAGTTTGCTCAGAAGTTTACAGTTGGTTTATAAAACCATTATCTTTTCAAGCACGCAGCTAGCTAAAAAAATATTGCTTTCATCACCACCATTTTTATTTTGAAACAGAAAATTCTCCTTGAAGAGATTTAAATGGGAGTGTGTACTGCACATATTGTGAAACTACCCCGCGGTGTAACAAGTCTAACAAAAACAAGGATCACTTATTGGATGCCATAAGCCAAGTCTTCTCGAATGTAATTCTAAGCCAGAAATATCTTCAATCTGCACACATAAATACTTATGTTACTTAAAAAGAAGTTTCTACATGGCCAGGCAAATATAGGAAAATGAAGAGCATGTGTGCATACAGGAAAGGACAAGCTAGCTGTGTTGTAGCAATAATCTGTGTGTGTGTGTGTGTGTGTGTGTGTGTGTGTGTGTATGAGAGAGAGAGAGGAAGAGAGAAAGAATTAAGGAAGGTGGCAGTGATTAAAAGAACAAGTGTTGTATATTCAGAGTTAAAAAATAAAACATGGGGGCATCTGGGCGGCTCACTCGGTTAAGCATCTGCCTTCGGCTCAGGTCACGATGTCAGGGTCGTGGGATGCAGTCCCTCAGTGGGCTCCTTGCTCAGCGGGGAGCCTGCTTCTCCCTTTGCCTCTGCTGCTCCCCCTACTTGTTTTCACATGTGCTCTCTGTCTGTCTTTCTGACAACTAAATAAAATCTTTTTTAATAAAAATCTTGGAATCTTGCTTCTTTAACTTAGGACACAAGATTCTACTACATACTTGTTCATTTTACATATGCCTTGAGAGATGATCTTCAACCCAGTAGGAACAAATTTAAAGTAGCATGGGAGAAAGAGGGAAAAAATCCAGTCAGAATATTGTCTTTAGTAGACTATCAGTTATCAGGGTTTGGGTTTTTAGGTATATTCCTTCTAAGTTTCAAGAAAACTTTGTAGCTTGTCACTGGGAGCTATATCTTTTCCCAGTGCCAACTATGTGCTCTTCTTTTTAGTAGCTCTTTATTATTCATTTTAAGGATTCTGTCTCAGAAACAAATATTTAAAAAATAAACCTACTGGGGTGCCTGGGTGGCTCAGTGGCTTGAGTGTACGACTCTTGGTTTCAGCTCAGGTCATGATCTCAGGGTCCTGGGATCCAGCCCCACATCCAGCTCCACAACCAGGGGGGAGTCTGCTTAAAGAGTTTCTCCCTCTGCCTGCCCCTCCCTGCTCACGCACACTGTCTCTTTTCCTCTCTCTCTAAAATAAATAAATAAATCTCTCTTAAAAAAAAAAACAAAACTAGTCTATTATTTTGTTTAGTAGATTTAGAATTGTGGAAAAGTTGCCAAGACAGTATGAAGAGTCCCTAAACATCTATCACGCCATTTCCCCAGTTATCTACACTGCGATGCACATTAGACAAAACTAAGAAATCAATATTGGTATGTTGCTATTAAATGAACTCTGGACTTCGTACGGATTTTACCTGTTTTTCCACTCATGTCCTTTTTCTGTTTCAGAATCTAATCTAGAATACCATGTTGCAATTAGCCGACTATGTTTTCTATGGGCAGGCAGAAGGGCCCACAAATTCCTTTGAGAGGCATTGCCTTTTTTCTAGAGTTCCCCTCCATATTGTTCTAGAGGTAGTGTTGCAGGGTGCTTCGCTAGCCTCTGCTTTTCTGACCAAGTGCCGATTGTCCCCCCGACATGGCGTTGGCTGGTCCTCCTTGACAGCACCACTTACAAACCTCTTCGGGGCATTCACTCATCAGGCCGTGTTGTAATCTCACTCGCAGGTTGTGGGAGTCAATGACCATCAAAGCTGTGTGTCAGCAGAGGAGCATTGCTGCACATTCAGGCAGAGCAGTGTGTTCCACATGGGTTTGGTGGTATCGAGTAAAGGAGTCCTGAGGTCTTTGTGTATAGCTAGTGTACCTAGACCCTAAAACTATAAGCCCCATGGAGCAAGGGATTGGTTCTCTTTGGGTCACTACTGTCTTTCCAGGTCCACCTGTTGCCAGTCCCAAAGTAGGCTCTTAATAATATTTGTTGAATGAATGAATGAAGGAATTCATGGGAAGGTGAGAAGCTGCAGGCCTGTCGGAACAACAGCAGAGACAGGGAACACCACGGTTGGCAAAGGAAGGGCATTTGGCTCTCTCCCTCCCCACCCAGACTGCCTTGGCAGTGAGGAGGAAGGAATCCTCCCCAGTGGGGGGCAGTTTGGAGTTCTTCAGCTGTTCTTAGTTGGAACGCTCTCTTTGCTACATCACACCTGGCTATATTTCAAAGATTAATGAACAGCATCTTGTCAAATTTAATATATTGCACTTGGGGAGTTTACTTTGACGATGTAATCATAAATTCCCTGAGCTGCGAATTACACCTTAAGGACTAAATGAAGTTCTAGTGAGAACCCAAGAAATAGGAATCACCGTAAAATGTAAAAAGTGCCGGTTTTGAGAGAAAACTGTAAATTTTCTAGGACATTAGGTTTCAAAAGAAGGATTACACAGAGACTAAACAAAGTAGAAGTCATAAAAATTTAAAGACACCACAAAACATAACAAAAATAAGATCCTTTTTAGTTATGACAGAATTCTAAAAGGAAACTTACACCAAATTATGCCACCCAAGCAGAGCCATTAATTAACCTAATGAGAAAATATGTTCCATTTCCATGGCCAAAGCATGTCAGGAAGTCTTTGACATTTTAAAATAGGAAAGAAAGAAAGAGAGAGAGAAAGAGACAGAGGGAGAGAGAGAGGGAGAGAAAGAGAAAGAAAAAGAAAGAAAGAAAGAAAGAGAGAAAGAAAGGAAGAAAGGAAGGAAGAAAGAAAAGGAAGACACTTACACCATTCTAAATATTAACTTATCAGTTGAGGAAATCTGAAGTACTTTTGATAACATCCTCAAAAATTTCCTTGGGGAAATTTTTGCAATTGTTGCATAAATAAAATGTGGATTACAAAAGTGGTATTGGGGAAAAAGAAGTTAGAGTCAAGGGAACAATCAGGAAACTAAGGATCAGAATCTTAAGTGTAAGCTTAGCCACTGACCCTTGGGCAGAACTTCACAAGATGAATTTGAGCAATGTGGAGAGATAAAGCAATAGCCTCCCTTCAACCCTGCTCCCCCCAAACCTACACTGACCCGTGTAAAAACTAAAACAGAGCGTGAAGAGAGAAAAATCTGTATTCTGAAACACTAACAACAACATTTCCCAAAGCCAACCCTCTTTCTGTCGCCTAGATATTCTGCTGGTTTCATGATGAATGTTGCTTACATTACAACCAAAGTTGTTTCCTCTCAGGATTACCGTTTTTTTTTTTTGTTTTGTTTTGTTTTGTTTTGTTTTTTATAAATGCCCCTTCTTCCTGAGCCCCTTCAGTGACCCAAATCTCACTACCTGCTCTGAGCCTTGAGCCTAGTTAGGAGCTCAGAGTAAGGCCTGGGCAAGTCACGGACGCTCTTTTCTTTCTCATCTGAGGAATGGAGATGATAATATTTCTCATCTATTTCACAGAGGTTGTTTCAACAAGTAGTGAGGTCATCTGGGCAGGGTGCTTTGAGATCTTCAGAAGAAAAGGGTTATAGGAGTCTGACATTTTATTAGTCAGCGTTATTCAATTGCTACAGGTTCTTGTGCTACCACAGAGTCAAGAAGGCATTAGTCAGGGGTTTATGTATTTCTCCCCAAGATTACCCTTAAAACTGAAATTGCAAAGTGGTCCCAGTTGTGAAAGTTGAAACCAGAGTAGGTATGAAAGCTCTAGGCCTGATTCAGTGGCATCCCAGGTGGTGCTATGTGGCCTGGACAGGCTCCAGGTTTTACCTTCTCTGGTGACCTGAGAGGCAACCTGCCCTTTCACACTCTTAGAGGTGATAGACGTTAACAGGGTCTTGGCAGCCCTGGAAATTTTGCCTCAAGGCCTGAGGTCAGAGATGTTTTTTCCAACCTATGCAAGGAGGGCAGTCTAATTCTTGCAAGCCTACTGATCCTGCCGATCATTTTAGGAGGTCCTCCATTTGGCCTTCTCCTTTTGAATAGAACAAATGCCTCAAGTCCACCATTTTTCAGCCTGAGAGATCACTGAGCTGTCTCTTCACCTCCCTTCAGGAAAAACCACAAGGCCCCCCTGGAAATGTCCAAAGATGTGCCTGGACTTCAAGAACTCTAGTGCCCCTTGGCTTGGTGTCCATAACTGGGCATTAAGAGACTGGCTTTTGGGATTTTGGACTTGTCCCAAGATTGTATTATTGAAACTGAAGATATTTAAATGATTAATTTTTTTAAATGCAAAAAATACTGTGGATTTTTGTATGGAAGTTGCATCCTGATGATGATGAAACATTTTGAAATGAATTTCAACTCTAAATTCTAGATCTGTGTTAAGTACTCAAACTTGTTGATTTCTAGAGTTATGGATTATTTGATCAAAGTTTGGAGATAGGGGCTCAAATTCTTACGTCTACCTGAGTGAGGGAATCTGGGTGGCACCTTGGTTCTGGGTGTATCAGAATCGCCTGGGTGTATCAGAATCCCCTGCATGTCCATTAACACACTAAGGGCTGAGCCTTGCTGCTGAGATTTCAGATCCAGTAGGTGAGGACTGAGAGTCTACATTTTTATTAAGTTTAGGTGATGCTGCTGCTGCTGGTCCGGGGGCCGTGCTTTGGGAGCCACTTTCCTGAGGGAATGGACTGTGGAATCTGGAGTCTAAACTAGAATCTGGAGTCTAGACTCTTCCTACCCCAAGTGTGGTCCTGGACAAGAGCACTGGCCTCACATGGAAGCTATTAGAAATGCAGAGTTTCAGGTCCCACTCCAGACCTATTGTATCTGACTCTGCATTTTATAAGATGGCCAAACAATTAGTATGGACATGAAAATGTGAGAGGTGCCACTCTCGAGACCCCTGTACATTTGTTATTATCTCATGGCCTGTGAGTTGTTCTGGATTCTTAGAATGGAAAGCTCTCTGAGTCCCGTAACTTGCAATTTGAATACAGCTCTGATCGCCTATGACTCCCTGAGAATGAGCTTAGCTCAGTAAAGTCTAGGTCTTTCTCATCTCTCACTCATGTCTCATCAAAGAGTGAACGGAGACCTATAAAAACAGCTAATCAACAGAATCAAATGGCCTAAGTGCACTGACAAGCTTGCATTTACCGCAGGCGCTAAAAGCAGGAGTTGAGGCTCTAGTCCTTCTGAGTCAGGAATGAGGTGATTCCTCTGGAGCCAGAATCCCATGAAGCAGACGGGAGCTCATGGGTGTCCATGTTTTAGCCCCATTATACGATTCTATGGAGCAGTGATGTCGATGCTGCTCTTGGCAGGGCTAACCACAGCTTTCCCTGTGTGAGGGCAGGTGTTCAACATCAAATAACACGCCCTGGACCTGAACAATCCAGAGAAAAATGTACATGAAACTAAACAGTTATGATAAGAACCAGTCGACCACCCAGTCCACTCTGCTCAACTCATCCCACGCCCCTCCACCTCCCTCCTTTGCTCACAGAACTCAAACGTCTGGGACTCTCACGAAATTCCTAATGCTGTTTAAAAAACAGACTCTGCAGACCGCAGAAATCAAGGCGGGTTTATTGAAGGCCCTTAGCACCGAGGACTTCATCCAGAAGAAACCATCAAGATAAGTTAAGGACAGGATTTTGCAAGGTTAAGAATGGGGTTCGCAGGCTGCCCTTCATTAACTGTGCCGATCTGACTACTAAATCGAACATTTGGAGTGTCTTTCATGGTTTGGCATTGTTCTAGTGAGTCATTCCTGCAACAGGTCTGTACTCGGTAGTAGAGTCTGTGGGGAAATACGAAAAGGAAGCTCCTTGTCCGGGAAATGAGTGTGAAGATTAAAAACTAGGGTGCAAGTTTGAGAGAGTTTGAGATCAGACATCTGGGTCGCTAGGAGACCTGGAAGAGAATTTAAGGTGTCAGTCTCTGAGATAAAAAAGACATGTGCCCCAGCAATATGAAAAGCCACTGGTGATTGAGAATGTGGATGTGCTGTCTACTGAAGCCACTCAGTTTCAGTTTCCAAAGGATACTGAGGCCCAGTCTTTGGATTAATGATCAGATAGCAAGGGAGTTCTGGCCTGGAGGGACAGCCTTCGAACTAAGGCATCTGGACTAATGGTTTGGACTGGTGTTAATTAGTGTCTTTAAATCACCCAAGGGCTTTCCAGTGCACTTAAAACCCATACTCTTTACCAAGTACCTACAAGACCTATCCTAATTGTCTCTGACTACATCCAACCTCATTCTTCCCTTCACTTCCAGTACTTCAGCCAGGCTGATACCCATGACTATGACGAGTCCTTTCCTCTTTCAAGGTCTTGGGTTTTGCTTCTGTCTGGAGTGTCCTTTTCCAGACTCTTCACCTCCTTCTGTTGAGATGGGATTTCTGTTGCCTCATTATATCAAGGAGCCTTCCCAGTACTCTCTGCCATCGCCCTGCTCATTTCCTTTTAAACTGCTTACAATTACTGTGCAACAAATCACTCCAAAACTTAGTGGCTTGCAAGTGGTTGCAAAAGCAACCATTCTATTATTATATCTCTAAGTTTCTTTGGGACAGGTTTCAAGGAAAGGCTTGGCTGGGTGGCTTCTGCTCAGGGTCTCTCATCCAGTTGTAGTAAGGAAGCGACTGGAACTGGAACAGTGTGGGGCCAGAGCAGTGGGCCTGGCCGGTCATCACTCCCCTTCATGTAATCTCATGGTCTCTCTAGGAAGGCTAGTTTTCGCGTCTTCGTAGCATGGTGGCCTCAGGGGAATCCAATTGCTCACATGGTGGTTGAGGCTTCAAAAGGCAAGTGTTCCTGTGAGCAAAGTGGAAGTTGTATGACCTTTTAGTAGTGATATTGAAAGTCTTACAGCCTCATTTCTACATTTTTTTTTAAGATTTTATTTATTTATTTGACAGACAGAGATCACAGGTAGGCAGAGAGGCAGGCAGAGAGAGAGGGGAAGCAGGCTCCCTGCTGAGCAGAGAACCCGATGTGGGGCTCGATCCCATGACTCTGGGATCACGACCTGAGCCAAAAGCAAAGGCTTTAACCCACTAAGCCACCCAGGCGCCCCTCATTTCTACTTTTTATTGGCCCAGGTTCAAGGACAGGAAAATAAGTCTCCATGTCTTGATGGAGAGATGACTCTAAGAAAGCATGTGGGACAGGAGATCTTGTTGCATGCAACCTTGGAAAATATGATCTTCCATAACACTGTTTGTTACAATATGTAATTATACTGCTTATTGTTAATTTTTCTATTATGTCTCCCTCCTTAGAATCTGCATCTTCAAGGCCTGGATCCTTGTCTGTCTTTGTTATCTGTTATGTCTCCCTCCTTAGAATGTGCATCTTCGTGGCCTGGATCCTTGTCTGTAAGTTGCCCAAAGTGGGCTTGCTGCAATTGTTGTTTAGCTGAATTTTGAACGAATGCCCAAATGTCAGGATAAACTGATATTTTAACTCAATTTTTTTCATGAAACAAAACACATTATTTGTGCAATGTCTTTCCTCTTGACCCACCCAATTTCTAAATGACACCGCAATAACTACACAGCAGCAGTAAGAAGGCCCTCCTATCCCTTCTTCCTCGTAAGTCTACATTTCTCCAATGCAGTTTAGTTCCCATTTGGAAGACACAGACATTCTGAGGCTCCCCTGGGTTCCTTGGGCTTCCTATCTCAGAAGCCCAAGACCTAGCCCCTCATCCCAGAGATGCAGGCTCTGCTATCAAGTACCTTCTTTCCATTTAGCCTTCCACCCTCTCTAGTCTTTCCAGTAGCACTCCAAGTCTTCCAAGGCAGTGCGGTGGGTATGTCAAGGGGATTCTCTGCTATGGATACTTCATTGACTGATCATTGGGTTACATTTTACCCAGCCAGCTAGTAAGACATTTGGCCGTTGATTGGCTGGCTTTCCATATAATGTTTTATAGCTGGGTAAGGAACTATTTGCTGAACCTTTTGGGCTCCCTTTAAGTTTTTCCCCTTAATCAACTCAACTCTCACTATATATGCTGCAAGTATTTTGTTAAATTGCTTGGAAAAGAATTTGGATACAAGTAGAATTGAGGTTGAATAGGTCCAACCAAAGTGTTCCCAGTTCCCCGGGGGGCGGGGGCGGGGGGTGGCGGATCTCATAGGCTGCTTTCTTCGTGCACGAAATGCACTTTGTCTCCCAAAGAAAGAGTAATGATGTATCTTCACATGGTGATTTTCAGGTGAGGATTCCTTGTAAATATTAGCATTGCTGTTTTCCTTCCCTGATGAGGTAAGAAGCAAATTAGATAATGAAGTAAGACTGGCGGTATGAAGTTCTAATGTGAAGAAGCTCTGTAATCTGGTTTCCCTTCTATAGAGCATTCAGGTCGTATCTTTTTGTTAGGAAATTTGACTTCATAGAACATTAACTAAATATATTATGTTTGGAGCAGTATGACAATGCCATGGTATTATTGGCCCAGGTTACCTGCCTGCAAATAAACTTTTCTGGGTCTGGGTATGTATTTTGTTGTGGCTGTCTCTGCTTCTAGGGAGGTCGCTCATAAACACAATAATGAGAGGAAGACTATTCATCTCTAGCTGGACTTAAAGAGACAGGCCGATCAAAGAGGCTGGAAGCAGGAGCTTATGACACTTATGGTAATGGTGGGAAGATTGATTTGGCGGGCCCAGGAGTCTGGTCAGTCTGGATATGGGAATGGGAATAGCAGGGAACCTTAGCAATGCCCAGGGTGACAAATGATGATGGGTTCATTTAATGGACTAAGTGAAAAATCTCATCTGGAATTTTAATTGTGGCACAAGATCTTACCCTTCTCTCTTGACTCAGGTCCCAAACACAGGCCTTAGGTAAATAACCAAAGTGGGTTGGATTTAAGCCAAAAAATTTCTTTGCCAGGTAAGTACTTTGAGACACAAATAATGTTGTCTTTTATGTCTGGATATTGTCTCTCTTCCCACATTCTCAGCATTTTGAGAAAGAGACACTTGCCTTTTCACCTTTGCCTTCCCAACAGGTCCTGGACTAGTCTTTGGTAATTATCAATTGGTGCCTGGCTGTAGTGTTCTTAACACCGTCCTGTGATGAAATCATCGTTTCCTGGCCCTAATCTCAGGTTGTATCATATACATGCAAGAGAGAATGTATACCAAAGAAACTTCCAAATTTCTTCCTCTCTCTCTCTCCTTCCTTTTTTTTCTCTCTCTCTTCTTTCCCTTTTTCTTCTTTTTTTCTTTCTCTTCTTTCCCTTCCTCTCTCCTACCCTCCTTTGATTTTCTCTCATAGAAATGTGGGGCTGGGTTATATTGTCTTTGTTTTTCTAAAACTTTGGTGATCAAACTTCCTTTTCTCCTTTTACATTGTAGTAAGTATAATACATTGATTTTGTTGTTGTTGTTGTTATCTAGTATTATAGAGGGGATCAATTAGGGGAAGCACATTAATATGAGATGCTAAGTCAAAACATGTGGAAGCAAAATACTTTAAAATAAGCTTCTTAGAAGCCAAGAGAAACAGATCAAATCATTTCTTACAATGAAACAAGGAAGTATAGAGGCTAGTCTGCACATATGCCTGTGGTGGGAGTGGGGGTTGAAAGTAGGTAAAAAATGTAAGTTCATGTCCAGAATGATATCACAGCACTTTGTGAGATAAATGCTAGCGACCCCCCACGTAATTGCTGTGTTTGATACTCCGCATGCCTTTGAAAAATCCTGTGGACTTTGTTTTTACCAAAGTTGGTAACATAGAGAGTCTGGCTAGATAATGAGCAAACTTACCAACAAAGTATGACTGCATTGTAGTGTATTAAACTCATCATCAGAAATAAATGTTTGAAAACAACACAAGAATAAATATTATCATGAATTTGGCAGTCACATTGTGGGAGGCAACACAAATACCTAGAAACTTATAGTAATTAAGTCACTGTAATATTAATAATTTTTTAAAAAAATAGATAGACAAATTTAAGTAAACTCCAATCCCCCTCCCTCTTTTCTCCTTACCAGAAAGAAAAACAAAACAGTATCGTCTATTATGCCAAAGAGATACTGGGACAGTTTTGTCTGTCAGACTTCAAATGAATTGTATTTTTATGGGTGGAACACTATTTTTGAAGCATTTCACAATGTTACCTTGTTCCATGGTTGCAGAAATGTAGCAATTATCCTTTTATTTATTTCATCAAATATGAATTAAGTATACAATCACGATGCCTTCCAAATGTTAACCTTCCAGTATCTCTTGAATATGACATCAGAAAGACCACTGATCAGGAATGTCTGACCTAATGTCCACTGCTGGCCCCACAATCACACCACCATGTCATAATTTATTCTAAGTTACCCGGGGCCTCCAACTAAGAACACAGAGTAATCTATATAGTCATCGTTAATTCATAGATTTCTAGTTAGAATAGCACATGATCCTGAATTACATTCTAAAGTCAAAAGAATTCAAGAAGAATTGCCATAGGGGCCCATCCACCCCCATATTCTCTTGCTGAGACACTCTCCCTGGAAGTGCTCTCTTAGCCATCCTTAAAATTCACATGTTTTTCAGCTTCAGTATTCATTTGCACATATCTACAAGAGAATGAAGGCTACATTTAGTTTAATCCAGTAGTCTTTTTTAGTCTAACAACTTGGACGTTACTTTCTTTAAAAATTTTACTTATTTGACAGAGAGAGACATGGCGAGTGAGGGAACAGAAGCAGGGGGAGTGGGAGAGGGAGAAGCAGGCTACTGGCAGAGCAGTGAGCCCAATGCAGGACTCCATGCCAGGGCCCTGGGATCATGACCTGAGCCGAAGGCAGATGCTTAATGACTGAGACACCCAGTGCCCCCGGAGGTTACTTTTGAAAGAGTTGGAATGTTAAACAGAATTTCCTGAAATGTTGCTACTCAAAGAGGAGTCTATGGGGCAGCATGTTGGAATCCAAGTCTGCTCAGAATTGCAGACTCTTGGGTTCCACTTCACACATCATCTGAAGTTGAAGAAATGAGCACATCCTTTCTGAGGTTTGGTGTTCTGGAGGTTTGATATGTGATGCCTGCTGTTCAAGGTTTTTGGCACTAGAGGGTGACATTGGGCCACAAGGCAGAGGGAGCAAGGCCTCCCTCCAGGAAGCAAATGGGCATCTTAAAATGAGGTACTATTAAACATTTTTGGTCGCATGTTAATTTTCTCTAGTTACCAAATAATGACTGACAGTTATTTAACATGAGCTATGTGGCAAGCACTTGGGCCAGACCCTTCATGTGAATGGAGTCATTTAATCCTCACAGGTGCTATTATTGCCCTACCTTAAAGACAAATTGGGCTTCAGGGGGTCAGGAAGTACGTTCATAGTCGCACAGCTGAGAGTGTCGAGAAGCGCTGGGTCAGGCTGAGTCTGTCTGACTGTGAGCCTGGGTTCCGATCCGCCACCTCGGCTCCCCTCTCTTTGCTTCTCTCGGCAGCCCTGCAGGGCCTGCATAATGAAATAAACAACGGCGACTCTGTTAAATAATTAAAATAAAAAAACAGAGAATTAAGTTAAAATTCTGTACATTTTTAATGCACTTTCTTTGTGACACAGGAGAGCACGGAGGTTATATCTACAGGCTCTGAAGTTATTCTGATCAATGTGGAGCCACTGTATTGTTCAATAGCCATGCCTAGCTGATGAGCCCTTGAAATGTGGCTACTGTGACTAAAGAAATGAATGTCTAATGTGCTTAATCCTGACTAGGTTGTCATTAAAAACTGCGACTTGATTCAGTTTGGAAGCATTTAAGTGTGCTTGGAATAACTTAGGTATGTGAATCTTTTTCAACTGTCGAGTCGTTTTGATAAAAATTTCATATCTGAATTAAAATGTAGCCAAAAGTGTAGAATACACATGGGTTTTCAAAGACTAAGTATAAAAAAAGAATACAAAAAATTTCCTTAACGATTTATGTATCGATTACATGTTGAAATCATATTCTGGGTACATGGAGTTATATAAAATATATTATTAAAAATAGTTTCACCTGTTTCTTATTTTACTTTTTTATCATGGCTACTAGAAAGTGTTAAGCAACACAACAGGGCTCATGTCATATTCCTGTTGGACAATGCCACTCCTGGAGTCCAACTGTTGGGTTCAAATTCTCACTGCACCATTTAATATCTGCAGGAATGCTGTGTCCCTCCATGTCCTCATTTGTGAAATGGCATAAGAATACTTCCTTTGCCTGGTTGTTGAGAAGGTTCAGTGAGTTAATATTTGTGAAGTGCCCACTGGGTGACAATTCTTCATGGGCCTTTTGTGTTTCTGCACATTTTGTAAGGCAGAAGCCCTGAATGCCTTTGTTCTGAGCTATCTTTTCAAGGATGCCTTGAACCAACCTTGGAAAACACAGTAGCTTCTCCCTCTAACTCAAAGATCAGATAGGTTTGCATAGTGTCCATTATAAAAGAGTTGGTACTCCTATGGTCAAAGTTCCTTTTCTGCAGCTCAACCCGCTGCGTGTGCAAGTACCCACCTGGCCCTTTCTGTGATACTTTATGAAATGTGGGGCTCAGAAAACTAGGTGCTGGTTATGGCTATTGTTTTGAGTAATAAACTATCCTTTGTCTCTGAACCAGGAGTGTCATATCTTCTGTCCGCATTCATGAAATTGTGGCAGGCTAGTCTGTTAGCTTCTAAGTAGAGTGAAATTCTCAGAAGCTTCATTATTCTTTTTTTGTTTTTTAAGATTTTATTTATTTATTTGACAGACAGAGATCCCAAGTAGGCAGAGAGGCAGGCAGAGAGAGGAGGAAGCAGGCTCCCCGCGGAGCAGAGAGCCCGATGTGGGGCTCCATCCCAGGACCCCTGGGATCACAGCCTGAGCTGAGGGCAGAGACTTTAACCCACTGATCCACCCAGGTGCCCGAAGCTTCATAGTTTTTTTATGGTACCTAGAATAGGTGCACTCTGTATGGGTTAGATATTATTACTTTTACCCCCACTTATTTCTATTTGGTTTAGCTGAATTGCTACCGTGTTATGCCTTTTGTGTCCACTTTCATTTAGGAAAAGATCTTTTCTTCACTTTTTCCTTGGGCCCCTGACATTCTTCTTGGCTATACCTCAATGCTCCTGCCTCACAGTTACTTCAGGTTGCCTGTGGTAAAATCATCAGAACTGAATCTTATACACAACTGATGGATTTGATTTTCTCACTAAGTGCTGTTGGTTATTGCTCCCAAATCCTTCTTTTCCAGGAGAATTTTGGACAACTAAAAACAAAAGCACATAGTGGCACTCTCATGCCCCTGGTTCCTCTGCCTGTACTTTGGGAAGTTTGGCACATGATAAGAGGCAGCCACCATGACTTCTGTCCACCAACATTCTGTGTGGATGGCGCTACTTCTTCACTTATTTATACTCAGAGATGGGCATGCCCATCATTACAGTGGCATAGTTTCTACACATGCATAATGGATTTTCACTGTACGATAAAACTATACCTAGAGTTAAAATTTTTATTGGTTTAGGTCAAAAGCCAATGTAAAAAATTTCAGAGCAAAGAGTATACGGTGCTCTTTAGTACTGCAATAAATAGTACAGTATACTATTTGGAATAAGCTACGGGATCAAAACAGAACAGAGTTACAGGGAATGTGAAACATTTCAGTGTGAATTATATAATTCACCATATATATATATATATATATATATATATAAAATATATATGAGATTATCAAACAAATATGTCAACAAAACATTTAAACTGAACTGTCTGAATTGCCTTTAGTTCTGGCTTTTGAAGTAACCAATATAAAAAGACACTCTAGGGGCGCCTGGGTGGCTCAGTGGGTTAAAGTCTCTGCCTTCGGCTTGGGTCATGATCCCAGGGTCCTGGGATCGAGTCTCGCATCGGGCTCTCTGCTCAGCGGGGAGCCTGCTTCCCTTCCTCTCTCTCTGCCTACTTGTGATTTCTTTCAAATAAATAAATAAATAATCTTTAAAAAAAAAAAGACACTCTATTTCATATTGGTAACAAATTTACATTTAATTAAAATTTAATAAAATTAAACATTCAGTTCCTCTGGCACACCAGCCACATTTCAAATGCTGGATAGCCCCATGTGACTGGCTAGTGGCTACTGTATCAGACAATGCAGATTAAATACCTTCCTATCATCACAGAAAGCTCTAGTGGGCAGCCCTGCTCTAAAAAGTGCATAAATATTTGAATCAGACAGTGAGTATTGTCCTCTAGTGAATAGCATTAAAAGTTGCTTCTGAGGTATATTGACATCATTTTAGATATGTTTAGAACTCTAACATGATATTATACCTTTATAAAGGTATAAAACTCTATTTCTGAAAACTCAGTACAACACAGAAATGATTTTCTATTTTTTTTCAAGTCTATATCTTCATTTAAATATATTTATAGACAGTGATATTTTCCTTTTTAAAGTGTTTTCTCTTTACAGGAGTCTTTCACAGTTTTCTTTTATTACAACATACTCTCTTGGCACAATTTCCACAGCTTAAAACTAACATATATTTTATTTATTGGACACCCAGCCTTAGCAACCAAGTTTAAGTTGATTTTGAACAGATAGATGAATTCCAACATACATGAAAATATTGTACTTGTTAGTGTGATTATGATGCTATTGCTGAAAATGAACACAACAGCTATGGAAAGAACAGCGGGCAGCCCCGGCTTTGCATCATGAGGATGACTGACTGCCACACGCAAATATTTACTCTGTGCTCTTGTGTACATTCTCCTCAATGAAGCACAAGCCTGGAATTAAGATACAGGACGTTCGCTTCTTTCTCTTTTGGAGGCAGAGCCATGTTTCCACTGGAGACAGTAATACTATTCTGTCTTTGTAGTTAAAACAGCCTATAAACCAGGTTTTCGATCTTACCCTTCAGAGTGTGGCCCATGTACTGGCAGCACTAACATGATCTGGAATTTAGTAGAGATCTAGAATCTCAGGCCCCACACTGGACCTACTGAATCAGAATCTGTACTTCAGCAAAGTCCCTAAGTGACCGAAGGCACACTAAACTCTAGAAGCACCCCTTTAAGACAATGAAAAATGAGACCTCGGGATGTGTGATGTCATTTCTGGAATGTGGTGTTATGGGTTGTATTGTGTTTCCCTCAAAAAATTCGTATGTTGGCATTCTAACCCTCAGTACCTCAGTACCTCAGAATGTGACTTTGTTTGGAAGTAAGATCTTTTCAGCAGTATCAAGCGAAAATGAGGCCATAAGGTAAGCCCAAATCCAATATACCTGAGACATGGCTGAAATTTTTTTAATTAATTAATTTATTAAAAAAAATAAATATAGTGTATTTTTATCCCCAGGGGTACAGCTCTGTGAATTTCCAGGTTTACACATTTCACAGCACTCATCATAGCACATACCCTCCCCAATGTCCATATCCCCACCACCCTCTCCTGTCCCCCCTCCCCACAGCAACCCTCAGTCTGTTTTTTGAGATTGAGTCTTTTATGGTTTGTCTCCCTCCCAATCCCATCTTCTTTCATTTTTTCTTTTCCTACCCCCTTAACCCCCACATTGCATCTCCACTTCCTCATATCAGGGAGATCATATGATAGTTGTCTTTCTCCGATTGACTTATTTCGCCAAGCATAATACCCTCTAGTTCCATCCCCATTGTCACAAATGGCAAGATTTTGATGGTTGCATAATATTCCATTGTGTATATTATACCACAACTTCTTTATACATTCATCTGTTGATGGACATCTAGGTTCTTTCCATAGTTTGGCTACTGTGGACATTGCTGCTACAAACATTCAGGTGCATGTGCCCCTTCAGAGCACCACGTTTGTATCTTTAGGATATATACCCAGTAGTGCAATCACTGGGTCATAGGGTAGCTCTATTTTCAGTGTTTTGAGGAAACTTCACACTGTTTTCCAGAGCGGTTGCACCAGCTTGCATTCCCACCAACAATGTAGGAATGTTCCCCTCTCTCTGCATCCTCGCCAGCATCTGTCTTTTCTTGACTTGTTAATTTTAGCCATTCTGACTGGTGTGAGGTAGTATCTCATTGTGGTTTTGATTTGTATTTCCCTGATGCTGAGTGATGTGGAGCATTTTTTCATGTGTCTTTTGGCCATCTGGATGTCTTCTTTAAAGAAATGTCTGTTCATGTCCTCTGCCCATTTCTTGATTGGATTATTTGTTCTTTGGGTGTTGAGTTTGATAAGCTTTTTATAGATTTTGGATACTAGCCCTTTATCTGATATGTTGTTTGCAAATATCTTCTCCCATTTTGTCAATTGTCTTTTGGTTTTGTTAACTGTCTCCTTTGCTGCACAAAAGCTTTTGATCTTGATGAAATCCCAATAGTTCATTATTGCCCTTGCTTTTGTTGCCTTTGGCGATGTTCCTAGGAAGAAGTTGCTGTGATTGAGGTCGAAGAGGTTGCTGCCTATGTTCTCCTCAAGGATTTTGATGGATTCCTTTCGCACATTGAGGTCCTTCATCCATTTGGAGTCTATTTTCGTGTGTGGTGTAAGGAAATGGTCCAATTTCATTTTTCTGCATGTGGCTGTCCAATTTTCCCAACACCATTTATTGAAGAGGCTGTCTTTTTTCCATTGGACATTCCTTCCTGCTTTGTTGAAGATTAGTTGACCATAGAGTTGAGGGTCTATTTCTGGGCTCTCTATTCTGTTTATTGATGTATGTGTCTGTTTTTGTGTCAGTACCATACTGTCTTGATGATGACAGCTTTGTAATAGAGCATGAAGTCCGGAATTGTGATGCCACCAACTTTGGCTTTCTTTTTCAATATTCCTTTGGCTATTCGAGGTCTTTTCTGGTTCCATATAAATTTTAGGATTGTTTGTTCTATTTCTTTGGAAAAAAAAATGGATGGGATTTTGATAGGGATTGCATTAAATGTGTAGATTGCTTTAGGTAGAATAGACATTTTCACAATATTTGTTCTTCCAATCCAGGAACATGGAACATTTTTCCATTTCTTTGTGTCTTTTTCAATTTCTTTCATGAGTACTTTATAGTTTTTTGAGTATAGTTTCTTTGCCTCTTTGGTTAGGTTTATTCCTAGGTATCTTATGATTTTGGGTGCAATTGTAAATGGGACTGATTCCTTAATTTCTCTTTCTTCTGTCTTGTTGTTAGTGTAAAGAAATGCAACTGATTTCCGTGCATATACTTTATATCCTGACACTTTACTGAATTCCTATACAAGTTCTAGCAGTTTTGGAGTGGAGTCTTTTGGGTTTTCTACATATAGTATCATATCATCTACAAAGAGTGATAGTTTGACTTCTTCTTTGCCAATTTGGATGCCTTTAATTTCTTTTTGTTGTCTGATTGCTGAGGCTAGGACTTCTGGTACTATGTTGAATAGCAGTGGTGATAATGGACATCCTTGCCGTGTTCCTGACCTTAGCGGAAAAGCTTTCAGTTTTTCTCCATTGAGAATATTTGCAATGAGTTTTTCATAGATGTCTTTGATAATATTGAGGTATGTGCCCTCTGTCCCGACACTTTGAAGAGTTTTAATCAGGAAGGGATTCTGCACTTGGTCAAATGCTTTTTCAGCATCTATTGAGAGTATCATATGGTTCTTATTCTTTCTTTTATTAATGTATTGTATCACATTGATTGATTTGTGGATGTTGAACCAACCTTGCAGCCCTGGAATAAATCCCACTTGGTCGTGGTGAATAATCCTTTTAATATACTGTTGGATCCTATTGGCCAGTATTTTGGTGATAATTTTTGCATCTGTGTTCATCAAGGATATTGGTCTGTAATACTCTTTTTTGATGGGATCCTTGTCTGGTTTTGGGATCAAGGTGATGCTGGCCTCATAAAATGAGTTTGGAAGTTTTCCTTCCATTGCTATTTTTTGGAACAGTTTCAGGAGAATAGGAATTAGTTCTTCTTTAAATGTTTGGTAGAATTCCCCCGGGAAGCCATCTGGCCCTGGGCTTTTGTTTGTTTGGAGATTTTTGATGACTATTTCAATCTCCTTACTGGTTATGGGTCTGTTCAGGTTTTCTATTTCTTCCTGGTTCAGTTGTGGTAGTTTATATGTCTCTAGAAATGTATCCATTTCTTCCAGATTGTTGAATTTGTTGGTGTAGAGTTGCTCATAGTATATTCTTATAATTGTTTGTATTTCTTTGGTGTTGGTTGTGATCTCTCCTCTTTCATTCATGATTTTATTTATTTGGGTCCTTTCTCTTTTCTTTTTGATAAGTCTGGCAGGGGTTTATCAATCTTATTAATTCTTTCAAAGAACCAGCTCCTAGTTTTGTTGATTTGTTCTATTGTTTTTTTTTTTTTTTTTT